>NW_028170175.1:91925-115913 GCF_963971535.1 Notolepis coatsorum
TCCTTCTCTCTCCTGCTTCTCCTCCTTTGCCCCCGCTGTCTCTCTCTCTCCATCTCGCTGTCCCCTGGCTCCGTTGTCTCTAATGGGACCGCTTTATCTAGGCTGACCTAACCATTGTCACAGGGAGCAGAATTTGTGAGCTTTTAGAGTGGGTATAGTCATCGATGGGCTGGGGAAGGGGGGTGGAGGGGTGGGATGGGTGGGGGGGGGGGGGGGGTGGCTGCTTGGCAAATATCCATCTATGCAATCTTCAGGCCACTTCGTTAGGCACCCATCACCACGCAAACACACTGAGACACACTCTACCGCATGCATGCACACACACACACACACACACACACACACACACACACACACACACACACACACACACACACACTCAAACACACACACACACACACACAAACACACACAGTGCGCTGCGGTGCTGGGAGGACAGGGTTGTTTTACAGACCCAGATAAAGACAAGGAGGATCAGATTCCATTCTTCTGTTTCTCTGTCCTGTCTTTCACGCTTTTCAGCTGTCAGCAGCACGCTTCCTGCCCCAGGGACCAGAGCGCCGGCTAGATGAGAGCAGAGCACACCGTGCTCACCTGATTTATATCACTGCTGATTACAGTCTCCTTTTAATAGTTATTATCTTGGAGGATGTAACCATCTGCACTTTGGAAATTACTATACAAACGGTTGGTTCTGATCAAGCAACCTGACTGGCCAAGAGCGGTGTGTTATTTGCACTTAGGAGTCGCTTAGTAACAATACAGAGCTGAATTAATGCTTTGTCAAAAACTTGTTTTATTCACAATATGAGAGCAGATATGTGTATAAAGTAAACTGTTGTATAAATGCAATAGAACACTCCAGATTGTGTGTTGTGGTAAATGACTGCTTTGATGATCTACTGTATGTCTCTTGCCTGTAACCACAGCTATGATATTAGCTGCTATAACACACTCCCTCTAGTGTTATACTGCTTACATGAACGTCAGCTTACTATGTTTCAACCCAAATGTTTTCTATGGACCATATCACACTGGACAGAGGGGAGGAGAGGAGAGGAGAGGGGGGAGGGGAGAGGAGAGGAGAGGAGAGGAGAGGAGAGGAGAGGAGAGGAGAGGAGAGGAGAGGAAAGGAAAGGAAAGGAAAGGAAAGGAAAGGAAAGGAAAGGAAAGGAAAGGAAAGGAAAGGAAAGGAAAGGAAAGGAAAGGAAAGGAGAGGAGGGGAGAGGAGAGGAGAGGAGAGGAGAGGAGAGGAGAGGAGAGGAGAGGAGAGGAGAGGAGAGGAGAGGAGAGGAGAGGAGAGGAGAGGAGAGGAGAGGAGAAATTGAGTGATTTGGGTAGCGACATGGATGGGTAGTGACATGGATGGGTAGTGACATGGATGTCCGATCACACTGGACAGAGGGAAGGAGGGTAGAGGAGAGGAAAGGAGAGGAGAGGATGAAATGAGTGGTTAGGGTGAGGATAGGGTAGCACGCAGGTGAGGAGGGCGCAGGTGACACGCTCCGCCCCTAAGATGATTTCAGCGCACTCTGTATGAATTGCAAACCACCTGCTGTCACACAAGAACACATGCAAGGATGTACAAAGCAGATGTACAAGCACACACACACACACAGTCACACAGTCACACACACACACAGTCACACACACATGCACGCACGCACGCACGCACACACACACACACACAAGCACACACACGCACACACACACACACACACAGACACGCACACACACACACACACGCACATGCACGCACGCACACACACACACACACACACACACACACACACACACACACACACACAAACACACAGATGAAGTCACATACACACTCTCTCTCTCTCCTTCTTTCTCTCTCTCTTTCTCTCTACCTGCTCTCACCCCTCCCTCTCCTCTCTCCATTTCTCTCTCTCTCTCTCTTTCTCTCCCCCTCTCTTTACTTTCCCCCAGTCATTCCTGTGCGACTACATAAACATCCCACTGTCTACTTATCCTTATATCAACTTTAATATGACGTTTATTAGCGTCGCCCCCAACCGAACCTCCGGTCAGATTCACGCTGACAGCGAGCGAAACGGGAGAACGAACACGGAGCCAGCGTTGGCATCTTTACACTGAGCCGCTCCGTGCGGGGCCGTGGGGAGCAGTAACATGAGACCTATCACAGACTGTCACGTGGAGTAACTCTACACGCGCTATTATTTTCTAATCTTATTTACACACTGGGAGCGAGCAGTGGAGTGTAAAGGCTTTAGTCGTACCTGGGCTGTCCTGCTCTTAGCACGCTGGAAAAAGTGATGCTGACAGGACCCAGCTTCACACATTTTACCACCTCGCCCCCCTGTAGTCAAGTTTTCAAGTTCAAGTTTGTTTTTATTTGTCACACATAAAACGTACATGTACTTCACAGTGACATGCTTTGTTCTGTATAAGCCCCTGAGAGTGTGCTTCATACAGTAAAAGAAAAAGTAAAGGAGGAATATCACTATACAATATACAATATACAATACAATATATAGTCCACCTTATATTCCTCAGTTTAAAAAAAATGTGTCCACTGTATGTCTTCATGCAGAATGCTATTTTTAAAGACACCCAATACAATACACTGTTTTTGGACTATATTACTATATTGTGTGGTAACAATACCGACCAGGTATTAGTGCCTCGCAAAGTGCAGATAGGAGGTTTTGATCTTCGGCCGTCATTGTAGGCCAACGGTGTGCCATTTGACACAATTACTATTTTTATACAAACACATTAAACCACACAGTGGCCTTATGTCTGACAGTGGGAAACATATATGTGCAGCTAATTTGCACCATGTATGAATCTGAATCTCCCCAAGGGGACCAATAAAGGAATATCTTATCTTATCTTATCTTATCTTAATCTTTAAGAATGTATTTTTATTCCTTTTCATATTTTTTGTCTTCATGTGTGTGTGTGTGTGGGGGGGGGGGAGTTTAGTTTAGTTTATTAGGATATCCATTAGTTGACGCAAAGAACTACAACATACAAAGTACAAGTTCAGAGAAAAACAAATAGAAACAAGAAAGTCGTCTAATCAGACAAATAAAAACAAGCAAGACGTCTAATCAGACAGAAAGATAGATAAGAAGAACATAAGCACACAACTAATAAGTCATTGCAAATTCCCACAAAGCAAAACTAAGGACCTATGGACAGTGACAGTAGGAGGGAGGTTGGCGGCCCAACTGCTATACCCTCACGGCCCACTAGTGGACCCCAGCCAACACTGGGAACCACTATGCTAGACTATAGTGAAAACGAAAGGTTATCCTATAACCTAGTTATATGAATACTGGCAGAGCGTCTCGCTCCCACCGACTGGCGGGACGCTGGGGAGGTCCCAGACCTCAGAACCGCCTGGGAGACAGAACCCCCAGTCATGTCCATGAGGTAAAACATAACGAAGGGACCCGGGGAGGACCAGGAGGCCGCAGCACAGATGTCCTCCACGAGGCCCCCCCTAACAAGGCAGCAGATGCCGCCACTCCACGAGTGGAGTGCGCCCTGACACCCCCAGGGGGGACCTGTCCAGCCAACGTGTAGCAAAGGGCAATGCCCTCGCACAACCAATGTGACAGGCGCTGCTTGGACAGTGCCTTACCTGCGCGAGGGCCACCATAACAAACAACAGTTGATCGGCAGCCCTGAGATCCTGCGTCCGACTGAGGCAAACCCCCAAGCACGGACAGGACACGACAGATGAAGGCTCGCCTCTAACCCACTAGCGTGAGGAGGCGGATGAAATGCCTGAATCACAATATCCCTGGAGCGAAAAGAGCTCCGGATATTCTTTGGCACGAAGACTGGATTAGGCCTCAGAGTCGCACCGCTATTGGCCCGAATAGACAGGCACTCAGGCTGCACCGAGAGAGCACACAGCTCACCCATGCTTCAAGACAGCAGATCCAATGGCGCCTGCTCAAGAGGCTCAAATGGGGCTTCCGACAACCGGCCCAGGACCAGTTGGAGGTCCCACTCGGAGACAGAGAACGTTCCACAGGCTTGAGACGCAGAGCGCCAAGCAGGAACGTCCCACGAGAGGGTGGCTGAACAACGTTCCGCCCCCACACTCGACCATACGCCACTCCCCAGCATAAGCCGCGGTAGAGGACAGAGCGCGTGCGTACCGGATAGCGTTAACCACAGAATAGTCAAGACGCATCCCCACCAGATTCACACTGTCATCAGCCAAGCCTAGAGGCTGCCCCAGAACAGGAAGGCAGAACAGAGAGAGGGCCCGCGGTGACCATGTCTATACCGAACACTGTGACCTCATTTTCTTCTTCTAAATTACATGCTATACTATGTTATTTGATACTATCTTGTCTAGCACAGTCTCTGGAGCGTAACAGTAAGAAGCATTTTGTATGAAAGTATTCTGTACTTCTGTATGACAACTAGGGGTGCACCGATATATCGGTCGGGTATCGGTATCGGCCGATAAGTGCCTTGTTGACTGCTATCGGCCTATCGGCCGATAAGCTCAAATGTGCCGATAGCAGTCGCCGATAACTAACCATCCATTTGTGTAGCGTCAAAAGGCAAAAAAAAAAAAAAGTTCACTCGCGACCTACCTGCACAACGCCCGCCGTCCGCCCCACACACACACAAGCTACTGCATCAAAGTTACTATTTATGATTAACAAGGCATTCGTTTTGTGGCATTAACGTTATATAGTTAGTGTTACACGGACAATAACATCAGCATATTATTACCCATAGCAGCAAGGCATTACTCCGAGTCCGTTCATAGCCGGGAGGCAGACGACTAACGTTACTGGTGAAAATGTGATTTACGTTGGAATACTCCTTTGCCAACTTGCTGTACTTTGCTTGCAGGTCTGCAGCCATTATTACTGGATTAAGAATAGCCCCAACTTTAGCCAACGTAACGTTATGGCTAAACCTTTAACATTAGTTAACCCTAGCTTTCGGTTAGCTGTTCAATGCTAATGTAATAACACAACCAAGCGAATCCATCAGAGCTCCCCATCAACACCGCTCTGTCGGGAGGATGGCATTTAAGAAAGTATCTGCTGTTAAAATGACACAAACATTCGTTTTGTGGCATTAACGTTATTATAGTTAGTTACACGTTCAATTACATCAGCATAGTATTTACCCGAAGATAGCAAGCAAGCCGTGCATAGCTCGGTTAAATTCCGTTGCTCATTCCGTACCCAACTACACATTCTGCAATCTGTTAATAAAGTTTTCAACCAGACAAATGTATAGAAAGGCTTTGTTTTATTATAACATTTGTTGCAGTAAAATCATTGTGTCTCGTTTGGCCATCCTGTGGAGCGCGCTGGTCGGCGGGCACTGCCGGGCAGCTAACTTATTAGCTTGTTGTGGTTCTGAGTTTGACTCGCATTCTCACAAGCAGATCAATGGCGGCATGCCCCGAAGTAGAAAAATGAATAAACGCTTGGTGGTAAGCAGGAGGTGGGTGCTAGCGGTGTGGCGTAATTGGCCGAATCGACTGTCAATCAAAATGGTTCCATTGCATTGGTTGAAAGCTCTGGTTGAGAGAATAGTATCCCGCTGCAGGCCGCCAGAATGGTTCCATTGCATTGGTTGAAAGCTCTGGTTGAGAAAATAGTATCCCTCTGCAGGCCGCCAGACGATACTGGGAGAGGGATCAGTGATACCATAAACATATTTCTTGATGTTTCCTTTTTTAAGTAAGTAAAGAGGCCTACAAATACAAACACACATACAAATATACAGTAGTTTCATTAAAAAAATTAAAAAAAAATGAAAAAAAAAAATTAAAAAAAATATTAAAAAAAATTAAAAATACTTATTTTTTGCCACAATTATCGGTATCGGTATCGGTATCGGCCGATTGTGTTAGTTGAACAATCGGTATCGGTATCGGTGGCCAATTTTCATATCGGTGCACCCCTAATGACAACTATTAAAGAAACTTGAAACTTGAAACTTGACCACGGAACAGGCCACGGCGGGGCCACCAAGAGCTGAATCAGGGCCGGGGACCACACAGCTGAGCCCCGGCCCGGCACGACCAGGACCATGTCCCGCGCTCCCGACGTACCCGCCCCAACAGCTGAGCTATCAGGTGTAAGGGGGGGAAAGCGTACAAAATCCCGGATGGCCAAGGAATCGGTCCCAGACCTGCCAGACTATGTCTGGACGTAGTCCCCACTCGTCAGGGTGAGGACCGCCCCGCGACATCACAACTGCACCCACATTCACCCTGCCGGGGATGTGGAGAGCCCTCAGGCAGAGCAGATGGAGAACGCCCATAGCCAGAGCTCGACCGCCGCCCGGTGCAGTCTGACAATATACAACGCTGACGTTGTGTTGTCCGTCCTGACCAAAACACACTTGCCCACCACAAGGTGGTCGAGCCGTTTGAGGACGAGAAGGACAGCCTTCAATTCCAACACATTGAATGTAGCACAGACCGGGCAGCATGGCAGCTGCCCCCTACTGCGTTGGTCCGACACGTCGTCCCCCCATCCCATGAGGGAGGCGTCGGTGAAGACCATGACGTGTGACAGCCTGCTGCCCAAGGGGACCCCGCAGGTGAGGGCACCAGACCCTCCCCAGAAGACGAGGTCCCCCAGTACTGACATGGGAACCTTCAGCCGCTTCCATATGTCTCACACCGGGTCCATTTCCATACTGGAAAAAACCACCTCTGCATCCTCCTCATGAAGAGGAGGCCAAGAGAGACCCCAGCAGCAGGCGCATCACGGACAGCGCCGTAACTGTCCTAGGACGGAACCTCCCGAGCGCGCTGAGAACCCAACCACTCGTCGCCGCTCCGAGAGGGATGCCCATATAGACCTTGAGCTTAGAAAAAGCCCAAGTACTCCACCCGTTGAGTGGGAAGAGGAGAACTCTACTTCCAGTCTACAGCTAAACCCAGGCTGGTGAGACACCACCTGCCTGGTATGAGACCTGGCGATCTACCCTGACCGGCCAAGGACCAGAACGTCGTCCATGGCAGAATACAATTCGTAACCCCCGACGACGCAGAGGCCCCAGCGCGGTCTCCACGCACTTGGTGAAGATGCGGGGAGCCAGAGAGTAGCCGAACGGCACCCTCTGGTACTCGTACGCTAAGCCCTGCAAAGGAAGCGTAGGTAAGCCCTAGGATGGAAGATCGGGAGGCGAATACGCATCCTACAGGTCTATGGAGGAGAACCAGGCCCCCACCTGACAGCGTCTAACAGGTGGGAGACGGTCAACATTCTGAACCTTCCATGGGACAGGTCCAGTATGGGTCTGACACCCCCCCCCCCAATTCCTCTGGCACCAGAGAATACCGGGAGGAAAGGCCACGCATCGTGTCCTCCTTTGGGACCACGACGATGGCTTGCTTCGCCCACAGAGATTGGATCTCGTGGGCCAGAGCTGTCACTGCTGTTGACCCCGACAATAGAGTCTGTACCAAACCTGAAAACGGGTGGGGTTGTGTAAACACAAGTCCCCGCCTCAGTGTTCTCTCCATCCACCTCGACATATGGCATTGCTGTAGCCATAATGTGATGATAATCCCAAGCGCACCCGCCGCCACTTGGCGCTGGTCCGCCAGAAACCGTAGATAGGCGGCCCGGTCCCACCCGCTGTGCGTTGCCAACCCTGGACTCGCCAACCGCGCGAGCAGGGCGTCTCGTGGAGCTGGGATACCGCACCCTGACACTACCAACGAGGCAATCGCACCCAAGGGGGGACGTCCCTCGATCCGCTGTCACGAGACGAGGAAACCCCAGGACAGGCCCGATGCGCTGTTAGGATGTGCTGAGAAGATTCCAGGGGCTGGTGAATCTCCGGCGAAAACCCAACATTGTGTAATTTCTCTCAGCATTTCATAACAACTAGTTCATGGAGTGCACTACAGCGTCCATGTTGGAAACAAAAAAAGAGGAAGGTAGAGTGTGACCATGTCCGGCGTCTTGTAGGAGGGCGCTGGGGCGTGGCCTGGTCAGGTGCATGGGTGCAAATTGTTTGTTCATGAGCATTGATTGATTGATTGAAAACTTTATTAACAGATTGCAGAATGGGTACAATACAGTACAGCTTCACAGTAGGTGCTAGGAGATAAGAGTTATCTCATAATGGCAGGAGCGAGACGCGATGACCAGTATGCTATATAATTCTGAAACTACTCTAAAAAGAGGAAGTACTGTAACGCAGGATTGTTTGTCCTTAACTAAATGCATACAGATGTGTTATAGAACATTTTTACACACCCGAATTGGTTTAGGACGACATGACATGTTATTTCAAAACATCCTATCTGAGAATAATATTTGTTACTTTATCTTTCCAGGTAGATCTGATGTATTAATAATAATAATAACTTAATTTTTATAGCACTTTTCATACAGAAATTGCAGTTCAAAGTGCTTCACAACAGTAAAAAATACAGGCATAAGCAAGCATAAAAAATACAATACAAAAAGATAGAGAGGTAGCAAGGTAAGGTAAATCACAGTTTTTCAGTAATACAAATAATAAAATAGAATAGATTAGATAGTATTGTTGTGTATCAAATAAATAACTATATATAACAACCAAACAAAATAAAAACAGGTATGTAATATATTTAATTCACTCGGTTATGATGAGAGAAGATTCTTTATCGAGACAGTAGGAAGGCTGAGAGGGAAACATAGGAGACATAGAGGATGTTCTCTATTGAGACAGCAGGAAGGCTGAGAGGAAGACAGAGTAGGGGAGACACAGGAGAGAAGGTTCTTTATTGAGACAGCAGGAAGGCTGAGAGGAAGACAGAGTAGGAGACACAGAAGGTTCTTTATTGAGACAGCAGGAAGGCTGAGAGGAAGACAGAGTAGGGGAGACACAGAAGGTTATTTATTGAGACAGTAGGAAGAGAGAGAGACAGAGCAGGGGAGACACAGGAGAAAAGATTCTGGTGGTATACTAACATTGTTATCGCTGGACACAATTTTCTTAATTTTTTTTGATAAGCTACAGTATTATTTCTTACAGTGTACTACTGAGAGATTGGGTGTTATGAATGGAGAGAAAGGGGCTCTTCCCCAGAGAACCCCCCCCCCCTCCATTTCATTCCAGCCCCCCCCCGCACGCACACACACACACGCACGCACACACACTGTACCCCCAGGCCAGTCTCTGTAATGGGATCCTCAGTGTTATTTCTGCTGAATAAAATAAATTCTACTAATTAACATGTTAACATGATTGATGGGCCCTGATTCTGTGGGGAGCGCACAACGTCTGTCTGCTCTCAGGCTGCCTCAGACCGAGCCACGGATACCAGCTTAGAGGACGAGGAAGAAAGGAAGGGAGAAAGAGAAATACTGACGACTTTTCAGAAAAGAAGAGGTAACTAAAACAAGGAGGAAAGCTAGACTAATAAGAGGAGGATGGGCTCACGAGGCCCCCGGCGCTCTCACGGACGTTCTTCAGTATGACGACGGTGACCCATCCTCTTCTTAGGATCCTAGGGCGAGAACGAGGAGGCGCAGGGCGCGGGGCGCTACGTCAAAACGTACGGTAGATGAACTTGTTATCAGAGGAACGGGAGAAAAGGCGAGACGACCACTGAAGTCCGAGGGGGGACGGGGAAAAAAGGCGCAAGCTGTGTTTATTATGTTTGAGTGCATAATGTGAAGAGACAAGAGTGATGTGGTGGAGGGGACGGAACACGAAACTGAAGCAACAAATGTGTATGTGAGAGAATTCAAGAACTATAAAACTCTGTTAATATCAACGGAAATGAAGCCTGATGAAGCACCAGATGTTAAGCATTCAAAGTCACTTTAGGGGAGGGGGGGGGGGGGGGGGGGGGTGAAATCTACGAGCACAAGATGATGACAAACATGTCCACATCTTGCATATAATCATTTTGTTTACCTAGGGTGAATAGTCCCGTTCAATCAATTCAAAATGTTAACAGAAATTGCTATTCATCCTTTAGTGATACTGAAGAGTTTCAGCGTTTGAACATTAAACCTAATTGATTATATAATTGAAGAGTTGACCCCAAGCCTAGCCGCAATTTCTTAATAATTTGTTAACATTGTCAACATCTGGACCGTTTCCTTTGTCCTCTTAAAGGCCTTGTTCCAGTGCATGCTAATATCAATAGCTGACGGTCTTTATTGTCACGTTTAATCTCATTCTCCTACACAGAGAGCTGGACGATGTTCCCTGTCAAACATCTCTGTCCAAAGAGGAAGTAAACTAACCGCTGCTATCTATACGTATTATAATTGTATTATTTCCCCTTAATATATTGAATAAAGAATATTTCCCGCCCCATATTCTTGGTCTCTTTTACAAATAAGAACCGAAAATGAGTTGAAAAAAAGTTAATCATTACATTTCACGGCGTCTGTGCAACCTTGTTTATTCACTGTATCCATGGAATAGTCCATAGAGATAGTCCATTTATATTTTTGATAACTACATAACTGCATAAAGCATAAATGTTCAGACAAGCTTAATTCAGTGATACTCCCTATAGTACTACCCAACTCAACGTCATAGCCACATTTAATTTCAAGCTAGTTTGGTCGTGGATGTCCGAAATGTGGTTCCGATTTTAACTCTCTTGGGCAGAGAGGTGTTAATAGCAGGCCGTGACGTACAGGCGTAGAGACAGCTCTGCATAGGAGTGTGGTTTAACCCTTTCACTACCACACTACCAAAGGGTTAACCCTTTCACTGCAAAAATACAGAATGTTAACCATTTCACTGCCACACGACAAATGGTTAACCCTTTCACAATCACACTACAGACGTTAACCATTTGTAGTGTGGTAGTGAAAGAGTTAACCTTCTGTAGTGTGGTTGTGAAAGGGTTAACACTAGCACAGCCATGGAGAAAATGCCACTAATTCCCGCCGGGAACGGGTCAGAAGACCCGACAGCCTTTAGAATGGAGATGCATGTACTGACACATAATGTATATAAATTAGGGATGTCCGATATTATCGGCCTACCGATATTATCGGCCGATATCGGCATTAAAATGTGATATCGGAAAATATCGGTATCGGTTTTCAAAAAAAATTTAAATATAATTTTTTTATTTCTTTTTTTACATTTCTATAACGTTTATTTACCCAGGCAAGCAAGTAAGAACAAATTCTGATTTTATTTATTGTCAAAAGTATGCATAATGTTGTGTTAATTCCACAACAAGAGATATATAATGTTAATTACCTGAAATTATTCAGTTTTTTGGGGGGAGGAAACCCTGCATATATCGGTATCGGTTGATATCGGTTGATATCGGTATCGGAAATTAAGAGTTGGACAATATCGGTATATCGGTATCGGTAAAAAAGCCAATATCGAGCATCCCTAATATAAATATATATACATACATACATTCCAATATATATATAAATAAATAAAAAACCTAATAAAAAGAGGTATTGAAGCCAGCAAATCAGGCGGGAAAGATGGCCGCTCAGCAGAAATAGCTGCAGAAATAGCTGGAATAACGTTCTAATTCCATTTTCCTGAAGTCATTTAGAAATGTCAGAAACCGTGCCAGATAAAACGGGTACTTTTAGGAAAAGTCATTGAGTGACAGAGCTGGAGCTCAACCGAGTGACGAGGATACTGTTATTGAAAATGCCTAGGGGTCATGTGACCCCTTGTCGGCTGTGCTAGTGTTAAACTGCCTATACAGCCCAGTGTTCCAAATCAGAACACTGGGAGACGAGGTCTGAGGAAAAACCACAACATAGCTTTTTTCCCTCCCCGATCTTCCAAGCCAGTGACGGATGCCGTCGAGTCTGAATCTCAACAAAAACCTTGCACTCCGCCCACCGCTCAATTCCTGTTCCTCCGGAGTGCAGCGACCGCGCCAGCTGCCAGCCAAGCAGTCTCGGCCTCTCTGTGCTTAATGTCTGCCGCGTCTTGGCGGGTTACAGTGCAGCGTCCACTGCTGGCTCCGGCAGAGGAGGGCAAACGACGCGCTGAGTTGACGGAGGGCCGTTGTGATGTACCTGTCCATCTCCCTCTCCTTTTCCCGACAGCGCCCTTCCCTTTCGGAGCCATTCCGGGAAAACGCGCGAGCGCGGAGCCGGGGGGGCCCTCGGTTCTCCGGCCGCGCCCCCTTTACCTCTTTATGAATGAATTAATCAATAGTGACACGGCACTACATCCTTCTTCTTTCCTCATTATTTTAATTAGCCGTTTATATGGAATGCCCCCCCCTTCTCTTTTGCTCCATGCATTTCATTAACATGTTAACATGCGTTCGATAAAAGAAGCAAGGACGCACGCACCGACGTTACGGACGGCGCTCGGCTGGTCACTTTGTAGTCCGGCAGACTCGGCAGAGCGTCTTCCTTCGCCCTCCAATCTGTCCTACGGTCGGTGGATCAACTTCTGGGAAAGTCACGGTCCTTTATTAATTATATGCTAATGAGACCGGGGGGAGGGGGGTGCGGTGCATTCTGGGGGTTACTGCTAACGAGGCGTTGCTCATTTGTGAGGGAAGAACGGGTACATAAATCGGTTCAGATTTTGGAAGAAATTACATGTATTTCTCAATATACAACAAATATATATAATATGAGCATTAGCTAAAATGATGTTGAAGAGTTTCACTGTACGTAACATTTTTCAAATGGTACATCATACCTCATTTTGGAAGTCAATTCTTCAAATGAATTCAACTAAATTCATTATAAGGAAGAGGTCAGATCAAAATAACTCCAGACGGCCTCATTCCCTTCACACTTTTGATCGTTAGCAAATCCTTTTTGAATTGTGCAATTACTCCCTGGAAGAAGGAGGGAAAAAAAGGAGAGAAAAACAGCGGTCACACCTTTGCCACACATGTACTGGCTAAGTGTGATTAGTGAGCACGAAGAGGGCCGTGCGCGTCCTGCAGCGCGGAGAGCAGGCGGCGGAGAGCACAAGGAAAACAGTCCGGCTTCTAACCGGTTCAGCGGTCGTGGCCCTGTAAGTGGCATGTGGCAGCGCGGGTGTGTGTCTGTGGGCAAGTGAGGATTTGCGTGCGTTTCCGTCTGTATATATATGTGTATGTGTGTGTATATATATATATATATATATCGTGTGTGTGTGTGTGTGTGTGTGTGTGTGTGTGTGTGTGTGTGTGTGTGTGTGTGGAGGGGGTGGTAAGTTGGGAAGTGTGAAGTGTGTGTCTGTGTGTGTGTGTGTGTGTGTGTGTGTGTGTGTGTGTGTGTGTGTGTGTGTGTGTGTGTGTGTGTGTGTGTGTGTGTGTGTGTGTGTGTGTGTGTGTGTGAGTGGGTAAGTGTGTGTGAGGGTGCAGCCGCTGCAGTGATGAGGTGAGAGTGATGGAGCGCAGCTCATAAGGCACCATGTGCAGCTCATATGTTGGTTCTGTGTTAAGATACGCTCATCAAAAAGCCCCAAACTAAACTAACACACACATACCCTGCAGGCCGGCCCCCCTCCCCCTGCCCTGCTGCGCACACACACACACACACACACACACACACACACATTCTGCAGTCCAGACCCCCTTGACCCACCATGAGGGTGCGCACACACACAGATATATGCACGCCTACCCACACATGCATACCTTACCTACATGCATGCACCAGTGCGCATACACAAATAGACACACACACACGCACACACACGCACACGCACACACACACACACACACACACACACACACACACACACATACACATACACACAACAAACACTCAGAAACATGGAAACACACAGACAAATAAACACAACACACACACACACATACCCCCCCCCCCCCCACTCACACACACCCCACCCCAGCATCCAAGTGCCTGCAGGCTCAGAGTGATTGACACACTCCAGATTACCAGGTTGTTCTCAGACGCACGAAGCGATGACATCACACTCATTACAGCTTCTAAATATAAACACTCACACTATATGACTGACAACTCTGTATACATGCAGGCCCACATGAGGTGTGTGTGTGTGTGTGTGTGTGTAGGTGTGTGTGTGTGTGTGTGTGTGTGTGTGTGTGTGTGTGTGTGTGTGTGTGTGTGTGTGTGTGTGTGTGTGTGTGTGTGTGTGTGTGTGCATTGGGTGAGTGTGTGTGTGTGTGATTGTATGTATTTGCATGCCTACCTGCGTTTTTGTGTGTATGTGTGTGTGTGTGTGTGTGTGTGTGTGTGTGCGTGTGAATATTCCTGTGTTTATGTGCATAATATGAGTGAAGTCACTGTACTGTGTGAGTGTAAAGACATGTTTAATCATGCGTATCCTGCACCGCATGTTCACCTCTAACTACAAAGCTAAACCTCGTCCGCACTTTACAAACAGAGGTCACAGCAATCATAAAAAAGTTGGAAAGACCTCATTAATATTTAACGTCTGGATTTTGTACATGTTGGATTCAACAAATGGATGGAAAGGGGCGGGGCTAGGTGTTGAGATGGGCTGGGGAGCAGAATGGATAAAACACACTGCAAAGCAAAGAGGAGGACTTCACTGGTTTATTCTGATCTTTACTTTAGGAGATATACCCCAACACACAACCATACACACACACACACACACGCACACACACACACACACACACACACACACACACACACACACACACACACACACACACACACACACACACACACACACACACACACACACACACACCACACACACACACACACACACACACACACACACACACACACACACACACACACACACACACACACACACACACACGACCACATGTCTGCTGGCCTGTGTCTGCTGCTGCTGCAGCTCCCAGCCTGTCTGGCCAACACATTGTAATTTACGAGCGCTCTGAGATGTCACGTTGAGATCTCAATTAAGCAGCTAGGCTACACACACACGGGGCCTCTGGGCTGGGCCGGGCCTGTCCAGACTCACAATCAGACCCATAGAGATGCAATTGCTAGAATGGCCACTGCTATTCGAATCGACATTCCGAATGGTCGTTTTGGCTTCTACGCCTCAGAGCTACTTATTACCAGAGTTTGGACAGCGATGGTTTTCAACACGAGAGCGTCGGTGGCCTATGGCTCACTGTGATGAGTGACTCACTATCGGACCTGGCCAAACGGGTCATACACGGCGCTGGTACAGTATGTCTAAGACGGCTGTCGTGGAATCTTTAGGAATGCTGTCCTGGAAATCAATGTTGTTTTAAGCGTATGAGAAGTGTTACCGTGGCAATGGCACCATTGAATCGGCGTTCCAGTGACAGTTGCGTTGAACTTGATTCGGAGTCCGTCTCGTGCGCTGTCCACACACGCGACGCTCGTTACTATGACGACGTTATCAGACCGTTATCAAACCAAAAGACAATGCATGCTAGCTTTCCTGCCGTTGCCCTTGAGCAAGATACTGGCGTTACACCTGGAGTCAGTCCCAGAGGCGCCACGCAGGTTGCCCACTGCCCAAATTTTTTTTAGATGGGTCAAACGCAGAGGACAAATGTCCCCCGAGGGGTTAATTTAATAAAGTACGGCTTCACTTAACTTAACTTGATGGCGGTCATCTTAGTTGTGTCACAATAATTCACCGTAATACACCAGAAAAGGCTGTTTCTATCCGTTAAGGTTTAGTGATCAGCCCCGTAGCCCATGCTCCTGACGTACCCCCCCCCCCCCCCCCCTCCGACCACAGCACAGACAACACCCACAGTAAATATTTGCGGTTGAAGATGAGGAGAGGGGGGGGGGGGTAATTTAACATGACACTTTGATTAAAAAGACAGGATGTCTGGAAGCAGTAGCTCTTTACTGTCTCCTCTCCTTGTTCTATTCCCACTCCTCTCTGCCGAGCCACGCTGCAGCTCAGGGCCGAGAGGCGTGAACCCTGTCGTGTGTAGGTTACTGTGTTCTGTTCTGTTCTGTTCTGTTCTGTTCGTTCTGTTCTGTTCTGTTCTGTTCTGTTCTGCTCTGTTCTGTTCTGTTCTGTTCTGTTCTGTTCTGTTCTGTTCTGTTCTGTTCTGTTCTGTTCTGTTCTGCTCTGCTCTGTTCTGCTCTGCTCTGTTCTGTTCTGCTCTGTTCTGCTCTGCTCTGTTCTGTTCTGCTCTGTTCTGTTCTGTTCTGTTCTGTTCTGCTCTGTTCTGTTCTGCTCTGTTCTGTTCTGTTCTGTTCTGTTCTGTTCTGTTCTGTTCTGTTCTGTTCTGCTCTGTTCTGCTCTGTTCTGTTCTGTTCTGTTCTGTTCTGTTCTGTTCTGCTCTGTTCTGTTCTGTTCTGTTCTGCTCTGTTCTGCTCTGTTCTGCTCTGTTTTCTGTTCTGTTCTGTTCTGCTCTGTTCTGTTCTGTTCTGTTCTGCTCTGTTCTGTTCTGTTCTGCTCTGTTCTGTTCTGTTCTGCTCTGCTCTGCTCTGTTCTGCTCTGTTCTGTTCTGTTCTGCTCTGTTCTGTTCTGTTCTGCTCTGTTCTGTTCTGTTCTGTTCTGCTCTGTTCTGCTCTGTTCTGTTCTGTTCTGTTCTGTTCTGTTCTGTTCTGTTCTGTTCTGTTCTGTTCTGTTCTGCTCTGCTCTGTTCTGCTCTGTTCTGCTCTGCTCTGTTCTGTTCTGCTCTGTTCTGTTCTGTTCTGTTCTGCTCTGTTCTGCTCTGTTCTGTTCTGTTCTGTTCTGTTCTGCTCTGTTTTCTGTTCTGCTCTGTTCTGTTCTGTTCTGTTCTGCTCTGCTCTGTTCTGCTCTGTTCTGTTCTGTTCTGTTCTGCTCTGTTTCTGTTCTGCTCTGTTCTGTTCTGTTCTGTTCTGCTCTGCTGTTCTGTTCTGTTCTGTTCTGCTCTGTTCTGTTCTGTTCTGCTCTGTTCTGTTCTGTTCTGTTCTGTTCTGCTCTGCTCTGTTTTCTGTTCTGTTCTGCTCTGTTCTGCTCTGTTCTGTTCTGTTCTGTTCTGTTCTGCTCTGTTCTGTTCTGCTCTGCTCTGTTCTGCTCTGTTCTGTTCTGTTCTGTTCTGTTCTGTTCTGTTCTGCTCTGCCTGTTCTGTTCTGTTCTGCTCTGTTCTGTCTGTTCTGCTCTGTTCTGTTCTGTTCTGCTCTGTTCTGCTCTGTTCTGCTCTGTTCTGCTCTGTTCTGTCTGTTCTGCTCTGTTCTGTTCTGTTCTGTTCTGTTCTGTTCTGCTCTGCTCTGTTCTGCTCTGTTCTGTTCTGCTCTGTTCTGCTCTGTTCTGTTCTGTTCTTCTCTGTTCTGTTCTGTTCTGTTCTGTTCTGCTCTGTTCTGTTCTGTTCTGTTCTGTTCTGCTCTGTTCTGTTCTGTTCTGTTCTGTTCTGCTCTGTTCTGTTCTGCTCTGTTCTGCTCTGTTCTGCTCTGTTCTGTTCTGTTCTGCTCTGTTCTGTTCTGTTCTGTTCTGTTCTGCTCTGTTCTGTTCTGTTTTGCTCTGTTCTGTTCTGTTCTGTTCTGTTCTGTTCTGCTCTGTCTGTTCTGCTCTGTTCTGTTCTGCTCTGTTCTGTTCTGTTCTGTCTGCTCTGCTCTGTTCTGTTCTGTCTGTTCTGTTCTGTTCTGTTATGCTCTGTTCTGTTCTGTTCTGCTCTGCTCTGTTCTGTTCTGCTCTGTTCTGCTCTGTTCTGTTATGCTCTGTTCTGTTCTGTTCTGCTCTGCTCTGTTCTGTTCTGCTCTGCTCTGTTCTGTTCTGCTCTGCTCTGCTCTGTTCTGTTCTGTTCTGTTCTGCTCTGCTCTGTTCTGTTCTGTTCTGTTCTTCTGCTCTGCTCTGCTCTGTTCTGTTCTGTTCTGCTCTGTTCTGTTCTGTTCTGTTCTGTTCTGTCTGTGTCTGTTCTGTTCTGCTCTGTTCTGTTCTTGTCTGCTCTGTTCTGTTCTGTTCTGTTTTTCTGTTCTGTTCTGCTCTGTTCTGTTCTGTTCTGTTCTGTTATGCTCTGTTAGCTCTGTTCTGCTCTGCTCTGTTCTGTTCTGCTCTGCTCTGTTCTGTTCTGCTCTGTTCTGTTCTGCTCTGCTCTGCTCTGTTCTGTTCTGTTCTGTTCTGCTCTGCTCTGTTCTGCTCTGTTCTGTTCTGTTCTGTTCTGTTCTGTTCTGTTTGATATGTTCTGCTCTGTTCTGCTCTGCTCTGTTCTGCTCTGTTCTGTTCTGCTCTGTCTGTTCTGTTCTGTTCTGTTTTGATATGTTCTGTTCTGCTCTGCTCTGTTCTGCTCTGTTCTGTTCTGCTCTGTTCTGTTCTGTTCTGTTCTGTTTTGATATGTTCTGTTCTGTTCTGTTCTGCTCTGCTCTGCTCTGTTCTGTTCTGTGCTGCTCTGTTCTGTTCTTTTCTGTTCTGTTCTGCTCTGCTCTGTTCTGTTCTGCTCTGTTCTGCTCTGCTCTGCTCTGTTCTGTTCTGTTCTGCTCTGCTCTGTTCTGTTCTGTTCTGCTCTGTTCTGTTCTGTTCTGTTCTGTTCTGCTCTGTTCTGTTCTGCTCTGTTCTGCTCTGTTCTGTTCTGTTCTGTTCTGCTCTGCTCTGCTCTGCTCTGCTCTGTTCTGTTCTGTTCTGCTCTGTTCTGTTCTGTTCTGCTCTGTTCTGCTCTGTTCTGCTCTGTTCTGTTCTGTTCTGTTCTGTTTTGATATGTTCTGCTCTGTTCTGCTCTGCTCTGCTCTGTTCTGCTCTGTTCTGCTCTGTTCTGCTCTGTTCTGTTCTGTTCTGGTTCTGTTCTGTTTTGATATGTTCTGTACTGTTCTGTTCTGCTCTGTTCTGTTCTGTTCTGTTCTGTTCTGCTCTGCTCTGCTCTGTTCTGTTCTGTTCTGCTCTGTTCTGTTCTGCTCTGTTCTGCTCTGTTCTGCTCTGTTCTGTTCTGTTCTGCTCTGTTCTGTTCTGCTCTGTCTCTGTTCTGCTCTGTTCTGTTCTGTTCTGCTCTGTTCTGTCTGCTCTGGTCTGCCCTGTTCTGCTCTGTTCTGTTCTGTCTGCTCTTTCTGTTCTGTTTTATATGTTCTGTTCTGTTCTGTTCTGTTCTGCTCTGCTCTGTTCTGTTCTGTTCTGTTCTGTTCTGCTCTGTTCTGCTCTGCTCTGCTCTGTTCTGTTCTGTTCTGCTCTGCTCTGTTCTGTTCTGCTCTGTTCTGCTCTGCTCTGCTCTGCTCTGTTCTGTTCTGTTCTGTTCTGTTCTGTTCTGCTCTGTTCTGTTCTGCTCTGTTCTGCTCTTTCTGCTCTGTTCTGTTCTGCTCTGTTCTGTTCTGTTCTGCTCTGTTCTGTTCTGCTCTGTTCTGCTCTGTTCGTTCTGTTCTGCTCTGTTCTGCTCTGTTCTGCTCTGTTCTGTTCTGCTCTGTTCTGTTCTGTTCTGTTCTGTTCAGGCAAAACAGAAGCGCTTACCTACAATGTGGATCGGCTTACGCACACACATAAACACGAGAGAGAGAGAGAGAGAGAGAGAGAGAGAGAGAGAGAAGAGAGAGAGAGAGAGAGAGAGAGAGAGAGAGAGAGAGAGGAGAGAGAGAGAGAGAGAGAAGAGAGAGAGGAGAGAGAGAGAGAGAGAGAGAGAGAGAGAGAGAAGAGAGAGAGAGAGAGAGGAGAGAGAGAGAGAGAGAGAGAGAGAGAGAGAGAGAGCTACAGGAACGGGAGACAGGACAAAGACACACCGACTAAAGGAGCCAGAGAGACACCATGTGCCTGGATAAGGCAGCGAAAGCCCATAAGCTGCCACTACTGTTCTGTGATCAGATCCATATGGACTCTGGCCTTGGCCCTCCACCACCTGCCTCAAACATTCCCAGCACCTAACAAGCCAGCCAGCCCCCAACTGGTCCCAGACACGTTTACAAGCGGCCATATTGATGGCTATTGAGCTAGAGTGCCATTTAGCTCACCAGAAATCTTAAATTATACACGAGCCATGTGCGGGGAGCGAGGCCACATCTGAGCTCCACTTCCAGGCCCGGGGAACCTAACGTCTAACCCCAAACTCCAAAGCCCTGGGTTCTCTGGAGGAAAGTAATATGTCATGCGTGTGACACATGATCATTTGTGTAATGAAGAGGAAAAACGCAACGTGTTGTTTCACATACAAGCCATTAAGTTCGATTTCCTGAAGAAACCTGATGCAGAATGTGGATACATTTAATTTTTTTATTTTTTTTTGGTTTTACAGTACAGTTTTCCCATTGATGACGGGTGTCGATAAAAACCAACACACTACAGTATTTTCATTAATTATGATGTGTTCAATTAACTGTAATTATCTGTAATAAACATCTGTAATTTCAATTGGCTTTTATGTCACACAGTTATATATTATATAATATATCTGTATATATATATATAAGCACAGTGCACTACAGTCATTTGATACTACATGATTGTATATAATATATATATATATATATATATATATATATATATATATATATATATATATATGCAGTATATATATGTAAATATATATATATATATATATATATATATATATATATATATATATATATATATATATGCAGTATATATATGTATGTTTATATATAAATATGTACACAAGTATACCCTTAGGGGTGAAGCAACAGCGCAACAGCAGGAAAAAGTGCGACTTCCAAGTTTGACCGATGAGTAAATGAAAGGATTGATTGGTCAATTTGATTGAAGACCATTCAATTAGCTTATTAGCTGAGGTCCACTCCCGTGCCTAGAGGCTGACACCGCCAGCGGCTGCGGAGTGGCCTGCAAGCCTTCAGGAGCTCTGCCCTCGGACAGCTCCTACGGCCCCGGCGTGTGCATGCCTGGCTGAAGAGCCGGGCCGACGCCGTTGATTGGCATTATCCTAACGAGCTGTAATTACAACCCTGAAATCCACTCTTGCTGCAGGAGCTTTAACGAGCGAGCCATCACGCAGCCCACAATTATCATCACCAGAACTATTAAACACAACGCCAGCCCCGTTAAACGCTCTCATGTGTGGAGGACACACATTCCTCCCAGGACAACAGGCAGACACACAGACAGAGAGACGGGCGAAGGGACGGACCAAAAAGCGAGAGAGACGGGACGGACGGAGATGGACAGAGCGATGGAGAGGGAGACAAGGCAGGCGGATAGACGGTATTTGGAGCGTATGGAACAGACGGAGGGACAAAAAGACAGGCCGACAGACAGGTCCTCGGTACGCCACAGGATCAGGTCGAAGGTCACTGGGGTACAACATGTAGGCCTTCTGCATATATACACAGTGGTCACATCCACTCTAAACAAGGCCGTCCCTCAGACAAACACAGGCTATACTGGGCTTTGCTCCTGCTGAATCCAGAACCCGCTTAAAATATACACATACTCCATTAAAACAAAGTAAAAGAGTACATGTGTGCATACCACAGTGAATTGCTATTGTAAATTATATAATTGTATAATGATGCCCTGACTCTCGTCCTCTTCTATTTCCTCTCCTCTCTCCCTCTCTCTCTCTCTCTCTCTCTCTCTCTCTCTCTCTCTCTCTCTCTCTCTCTCTCTCTCTCTCTCTCTCTCTCTCTCTCTCTCTCTCTCCCTCTCTCTCTCTCTCTCTCTCTCTCTCTCTCTCTCTCTCTCTCTCTCTCTCTCTCTCTCTCTCTCTCTCTCTCCCTCTCTCCCTCTCTCTCTCTCTGGGCTGTGAGTGAGCAGGGGCTGTGATCCTCCTGTGAACGACCACAGTAACTTAGCGGTCTCCAGAAGCTAAACAGCTTAGCGGCCGTGGCAGCTCTCCAGCATCCAGCAGGCGCTCCCTGGTGGGTACATCCAGCCCGGGCTTACCCTGCCTGGGCTTATGGGAACTCCCAGACCCCTGGAGGCGGGAGGGGGAGACCCCACCAGAACGGTGTAGTTTGGAATGGAAAAGGCCCGTAGCTGAGTGTTAGCCTTAGCGTCAGATTGTACTCTCACGTGCTTCAGCCTCTGTCTGGGCTCGTTGCTGTGATCTGTGCTCGCCCGAAGTAGAATAAATGAAATCAAGTTGAATATGTTTTTAACGCTTGGCGACAGGGGGCGCGACCTTATATTTTCAATTCAACCAATTGAAAACGTAAACTGTTATTTGGTCTGGAGTGCCCGCCCCTTTCTCTGGTTCGTTGTTTTATGGCCATGACCTCTGGGAAAAAATTATGATTAGCACAATAATTTTATTGTACAAGGTAGAAATCCATGGGTCTCTAAGATCGTAAAACAGTGCTAAACATTCACTTGAAACCAGGAAAATGTGATTAAAACTGAAATATAAGACGAGGTTGAAACCGCTATATTGAAATTCAGTATGTCAACTTTAAATTTTAACGTTTTATGATCTAGGAGAGTTCCATGTATGGGTTTCTGTGTTGCATTATAAAATTATTGTGGCTAATGTTAATCTTAATTCTCCCCTGAGGCAAGAGTCACAGGGAACATGATTGTGTAACAAGAGGGAGTGAGCAGTGCAGAGCTCGTTCACTCTCAACAGAGGCCTTGCACGGAGTGAGAAATATATCAACAAAGACTAATCATTTACTGTCTTATTACTGTATCTTGTAAACAAGACAAACAAGTAATATCATGCTTTAACTACTCTAGCACTGCACAAACATTACATTTTCTATTGACATTTTTAAGTGGTTACCAACGGTTACAGGCCGCCATACTGGAAGACAGTGAGCCACACCGCTACACAGAGCGCTCTCTACGCCGGTACGTCACAGCCTGCTACACACTGCTGCCCAAGATAACTTCAATGTTGACCAAATCTGGGCAATCTGCAATTAGTTTGAAAGGAAATGCAGCCATAACTTTCAATTCTGTGTATATATACTATATAGCAGGGCTATTCAACTGGCGCCCCGCGGGCCAGATCCGGCCCGCGGGATGATTCTGACCGGCCCGCCAAAGATTACATGATAATAAAAAAATAAAAATAAAAATAATTTTTTTTTTTTTTTTTTTTTTTTTTTTTTTACTTTTTTCTTTTCATGTCAACGTTCACACGCACAATTGAGCCAAAAGTCACTCAATTAATGACAGATTTCATTGATAAATTGAGGGAAAACTTTGCAAGTCGATTTGATGAATTTGACATGTCCAGAGAATTGATGCATTTTGTGAGCAACCCATTTGCCAATGTAGCTGCTATTTCCACAAAAGGACAAGAGTTCCTTGCATCACTTCACATTGATGAAGGTCTCCTGCAACTTGAAATAATTGACATGCAAGCATCATCTGCTCTGAAGCAGGCACTTGAGAATGAATCCACCACAACATTTAGGATAAAGTGTATTCATGTCAACACATTCCCCAAATAAAAACGCTGGCAATATCTGTGCTAACAATGTTTGGCTCAACATACACCTGTGAATCCAGTTTCTCTCACATGAATGCCATTAAAACAAGCAACCGTGCCTCCTTGACAAATGAGCATTTGCATCACTGTTTGCGGGTAGCCCTCACTTCCTATGAACCCTCTTTCTCTGCCATTGCCCAGTCAAAGAAGTGCAATCTCTCTCATTAGATGTGTGTATGTAGGCTAGGCCTGTCTGCCCCCCACCCCCCTGATGTTTGAGAGTTAAGAGTGGACAATAAGTGCTAATAAGATGCTGTGATTTGCTGTTGTTGCACAGACATGAAGCACTTTTTCATAAGCTCAGCTGCACTATAAATGTGTTTTTTTGTTCAAGTGTTGATGTTAGAATGTTCAGATGCACATCATGCACTTGTTTGTTTTTTATTTTATATTTATATTGAAATGTTGAAGAGGAGATGTTGCAGTTGTTGCACAGTCATAAATGAAGCACTTTTTGCAGGAGATGTTGCAGATGTGGCACATAAATGAAGCACTTTTTTTTAAAAGTATACTACTTTTGCAATGTAGTTAAATAAAAGTTGTGAAAATGTGGTTGCGTGTTGTGTCAAGTGTACATATATTCATAGCACGGGGAGGCGCCGTGGCAGTCTGGCCCCTGGCCCCTTGGGTTTCTGACAATGTGGCCCCCTGAACAATTTAGTTGAATAGCCCTGCTATATAGTATCACAAATTATGTTTGTCTCAACATTTCTGAGTTATGCAGAGATGTAGTTATCAGAAAAGTAAACAGACTAATTTTCTGTGTA
>NW_028170175.1:118613-123613 GCF_963971535.1 Notolepis coatsorum
GATAACTATGATACATCGGGACGTGTCCTTTTTATGGATTCTGTTTCTGTGGGCCCTGCATAGGAGGCTTTGGTGTTTGTACAGGACAAACAGAACGCTGAGTGCTCAGTGAAAGCCCTATCGCCGGCTGACAGCACAGAGGAATCTGAGACCAAATATTTAATGTTCTACTTCTTAGAGGGGCTTAACGCTACAAGTGTTCCAAGGTGAGAGAGTATGACTTACAAATGGTTCTCATTCAGTCTTCAGAGAAAATAATAAGATGATGTGATTACGGCGAGGTCACCGCAAGGTCGTCAAGGTAAAGAGGAGTTTTTTTCTTATTTTTTCTTGTGGTGGGCGCGGATAACAGGATGTCAGTGGGAAGGTGATAAGTTCGGGACAGAACACTTTAAGTTACAGTCAATATCATAAACCACAAACCGCACAAACAGAGTAACAGGATCCGTCTGCATGGGAATAATACACACAGCGTGTTTTCACTACAGCTTGAAAACAGATTTTAGGCCAGCGGTTGTGTGGCTGTTTGTATGATAAACCAATCTAGGAGTAATAGTAAACCACTCTCCTCTAACGCAAGCATGCCGTTTCTATTTGGCACATCTTCCTGATTTTAAGGTTAGAATCAGCAGCACATTGCTGCTGAAAACATTTGAAGATGTTTTCATGTAAATATCTGTCTATGTGTATTGTCTTGCCCCTGGAACAGCACGGACCATGATGGAAATAAGTCCTGGACTTTATCACGTTATCCTTGACACTGAATGGAAATCGTTTTTTTTATGACCTGTGTTTTTTGTCAAATGAGCTAAACCAAGCTAAACTAAAAGCATTACGCTGACGGTGAAAATGCGGTGAGAATCCCATTGCCATGTTATCCTAACCGGAAGAAGCAGTTAGTCTGTTAGCCGTCCAGGGCCACAGGGTGAAGAAGCAGTTAGCCTGTTAGCCGACCAGGGCCACAGGGTGAAGAAGCAGTTAGCATGTTAGCCGACCAGGGCCACAGGGTGAAGAAGCAGTTAGCCTGTTAGCCGACCAGGGCCACAGGGTGAAGAAGCAGTTAGCATGTTAGCCGACCAGGGCCACAGGGTGAAGAAGCAGTTAGCCTGTTAGCCGACCAGGGCCACAGGGTGAAGAAGCAGTTAGTCTGTTAGCCGACCAGGGCCACAGGGTGAAGAAGCAGTTAGCCTGTTAGCCGACCAGGGCCACAGGGTGAAGAAGCAGTTAGCCTGTTAGCCGACCAGGGCCACAGGGTGAAGAAGCAGTTAGTCTGTTAGCCGTCCAGGGCCACAGGGTGAAGAAGCAGTTAGCCTGTTAGCCGACCAGGGCCACAGGGTGAAGAAGCAGTTAGCCTGTTAGCCGACCAGGGCCACAGGGTGAAGAAGCAGTTAGCCTGTTAGCCGACCAGGGCCACAGGGTGAAGAAGCAGTTAGCCTGTTAGCCGACCAGGGCCACAGGGTGAAGAAGCAGTTAGCATGTTAGCCGACCAGGGCCACAGGGTGAAGAAGCAGTTAGCCTGTTAGCCGACCAGGGCCACAGGGTGAAGAAGCAGTTAGCCTGTTAGCCGACCAGGGCCACAGGGTGAAGAAGCAGTTAGCCTGTTAGCCGTCCAGGGCCACAGGGTGAAGAAGCAGTTAGCCTGTTAGCCAGCCAGGGCCACAGGGTGAAGAAGCAGTTAGCCTGTTAGCCGACCAGGGCCACAGGGTGAAGAAGCAGTTAGTCTGTTAGCCGTCCAGGGGCCACAGGGTGAAGGGTTCACTCTCCCTGCCGTGACCCCAGGGGCTCCTTTAGCCTCTGTTCCCTCCATTTACTCATCATGAGGTCAAACACTTCCACCTGGGACCACATTCAAAATGGCCTCCAGTCATAACCGCCAGCACCATACAGGTAACATACTTCTTGGTCATAGTTATAGGGGCATTGAGGGACATTTGGTAACACATTTACATTTTACATTTACATTTAGTCATTTAGCTGACGCTTTTATCCAAAGCAACTTACAAGTTCTGTACGACAAGTCGTCAGGAAGGGCACAACTCTATCAGCTGAGTAACAATGTTCATCAAAGTGTTGCGTGTTACAGTGTAGGTTAGTTTATTAGGACAAGTGCATGACAGTAAGGTTAGTTAGGGTTAGATTATTTTATTATAATTATTTTTTTTATATTTTGTTTGCGTTAGGGCACACAGGCATAATTATTAGGTACCTATAGGAACTAATGATGTTGATTAATTCCATCAGTCACAGTAAGTGTCAGACCTGATGTCTAGGTGCACGGAAATCCTTCCAGAATGATTTCCCCTTTCGCTTTGCCTTCTGTAAGGAACAATCCTCTCCATTTGACTCCTAAAAACACAATTTTCCAAAACCCCAAAATGAGTCTTGAAAAATAGTCTTATAATCAGGGTTGTCTTATATTACTGGGTACTTCATCATTATTAATACCGTCGCAAAGTTAAAACTTTTCACCAGATTTGATTGAAAACACACTCTCCTTCCCCCACTGTATACCCTCCTCTCTCTCCCCCTGTATTCATCCCTCTCCCTCCCTCTGTCCCCCTCTCCCTCTCCCTCCCTCTGTCCCCCTCGTCCCTCCCTCTGTCTCCCTGCGTGTCTCCCTCTCCCTCCCTCTGTCTCCCTGCGTGTCTCCCTCTCCCTCCCTCTGTCTCCCTGCGTGTCTCCCTCTCCCTCCCTCTGTCTCCCTGCGTGTCTCCCTCTCTCCTCCCTCTGTCCTCCCTGCGTGTCTCCCTCTCCCTCCCTCTGTCTCCCTGCGTGTCTCCCTCGTCCCTCCCTCTGTCTCCCTCGTCCCTCCCTCTGTCTCCTTCTCCCTCCCTCTGTCCCCCTCTCCCTCCCTCTGTCTCCCTGCTTGTCTCCTTCGTCCCTCTCTCTGCCTCCCTCCCTCTGTATCCCTGCTTGCCTCCCTCTCCCTCCCTCTGTCTCCCTGCTTGCCTCCCTCTCCCTCTCTCGGCCTCCCTCCCCTCTGTCTCCCTGCTTGCCTCCCTCTCCCTCCCTCTGTCTCCCTGCTTGCCTCCCTCTCCTCTCTCTGTCTCCCTCCCTCTGTCCCCCTCTCCCTCTCTCTGTCTCCCTCCCTCTGTCTCCCTGCTTGCCTCCCTCTCCCTCCCTCCCTCCCTCTCCTTCTCCCTCCCGTCCCTCCCTCTCCTTCCCTCCCTCGTCCTCCCTCCATCTCCCTCTCACCCTCGTCTCCGTCTCCTTCCCTCTCTCTCTCCCTCGTCGCCTCCCTCCCTCCATCTCCCTCCCTCCCCCCTCTCTCGTCCCTCCCTCCCTCCCTCCCTCTCCCTCCCTCCCTCCCTCCCTGCCCTCCCTCCTCCCTCCCTCCCTCCCTCCCTCCCTCCCTCCCTCACTCTCCTTCCCTCCCTCTCCCTCCCTTCTCCCTCTCATTCCCTCCCTCCCTCCCTCCCTCTCTCTCCCTCCCTCTCCCTCCATCTCCCTCCCTCCCTATCCCTCCTCCCACTCTCCCTCCCTCCATCTCCCTCCCTCTCCCCTCTCCCTCTCGTCGCCTCTCTCCCTCCCTCGTCCCTGCCCTCTCTCGTCTCTCCCCTCCCTCTCCCTCCATCTCCCTCCCTCCCTCTCCCCTCTCCCTCTCGTCCTTCCCATCCCTCCCTCTCTCGTCCCTCTCTCTCCCTCCCTCTCCCTCCCTCCCATCTCCCTCCCTCCCTCTCTCCCTCTCCCCTCTCTCCCTCTCCTTCCCTCCCTCTCGCCCTCCCTCCCTCTCCCCTCTCCATTTCTCCCTCCCTCGTCCTTCCCTCCCTCTCCCCTCTCTCGGTCCCTCCCTCCCTCTCTCCATCTCCCTCCCTCTCTCTCCCTCTCTCCCTCTCTCGTCCCTCCCTCTCCTTCACTCCCTCGTCCTCCCTCCCTCCCTCCCTATCTCTCCCTCCCAACCTCCCTCTCCGCCCTCGTCCCTCCCTCTCCCTCCCTCCCTCCTCCCTCCCTCCCTCCCTCACGTCTCCTTCCCTCCCTCTCCCTCCCTCTCCCTCTCATGTCCCTCCCTCCCTCTCCCTCCCTCTCTCTTCCCTCCCTCTCCCTCCATCTCCCTCCCTCCCTATCCCCTCTCCCACTCTCCCTCCCTCCCTCTCCCTCCCTCCATCTCCCTCCCTCCTCACCCTCTTCCCTCTCTCCCTCTCTCCCTCCCTCTCCCTCCCTCTCTCTCCCTCCCTCCATCTCCCTCCCTCCCTCTCCCCTCTCCCTCTCTCCTTCCCTCCCTCTCTCTCCCTCTCTCTCCCTCCATCTCCCTCCCTCCATCTCCCTCCCTCCCTCTCCCCTCTCCCTCTCTCCCTCTCCTTCCCTCCCCTCCCTCCCTCTCCCCTCTCCATTTCTCCCTCCCTCTCCTTCCCTCCCTCTCCCCTCTCTCTCCCTCCCTCCCTCTCCCATCTCCCTCCCTCTCTCTCCCTCTCTCCCTCTCTCTCCCTCTCTCCCTTCCTCTCCTTCACTCCCTCTCCCCTCTCCCTCCCTCCCTCCCTCCCTATCTCTCCCTCCCTCCCTCTCCCCTCTCCCTCTCCCTCCCTCCCTCTCCCTCCCTCCCTCCCTCCCTCCCTCTCCCTCCCTCCCTCCCTCCCTCCCTCCCTCTCCCTCCCTCCCTCCCTCCCTCCCTCCCTCCCTCCCTCCCTCCCTCCCTCCCTCCCTCCCTCCCTCCCTCCCTCCCTCCCTCCCTCCCTCTCCCTCCCTCCCTCCCTCCCTCTCCCTCCCTCCCTCCCTCCCTCCCTCCCTCCCTCCCTCCCTCCCTCTCCCTCCCTCCCTCCCTCCCTCTCCCTCCCTCCCTCCCTCCCTCTCCCTCCCTCCCTCCCTCTCCCTCCCTCCCTCCCTCCCTCCCTCCCTCCCTCCCTCTCCCTCCCTCCCTCCCTCCCTCCCTCCCTCCCTCCCTCCCTCCCTCTCCCTCCCTCCCTCCCTCCCTCCCTCCCTCCCTCCCTCCCTCCCTCCCTCCCTCCCTCCCTCCCTCCCTCCCTCTCCCCTCCCTCCCTCCCTCCCTCCCTCCCTCCCTATCT
>NW_028170175.1:131113-136113 GCF_963971535.1 Notolepis coatsorum
GACCTGAAGTAAACTCTTCATCAGGTTAAGCTATCAAATCGACCTGACGTAAACTCTTCATCAGATTAAACTATCAAATCGACCTGACGTAAACTCTTCATCAGATTAAGTTATCAAATCGACCTGACGTAAACTCTTCATCAGATTAACCTATCAAATCGACCTGACGTAAACTCTTCATCAGATTAACCTATCAAATCGACCTGACATAAACTCTTCATCAGATTAAGTTATCAAATCGACCTGACGTAAACTCTTCATCAGATTAAGCTATCAAATCGACCTGACGTAAACTCTTCATCAGATTAAGCTATCAAATCGACCTGACATAAACCCTTCATCAGATTGAATGTTGAGCACAGTCTCCCCAGTCCCCACCATGCGTGACGAGGCACATAATGCCATATTATAGTAACAGTGTGCAAAAGAAAACCTCAGTCCGTTTGGGTCATAGCTTATACCAACCTTCCGCTCTGACTCAGTGTTATTAAGGCATATTAGGATTAGTTACAAACAATGCAAGTATTACAATAAAGGTCCAAGGTTAATGCATGGACATGATTAACTCAGAATACCCATACACAATGGCTAAGAGTCACTGAATGTTTTAGAAAGGGTTTGAGTTGTGTGTGTCTTTAGGCATGCTGGGTATACTTGGATTAAGACATAACATAGTTGCGTGTTGATAGCCTACCAATATATTCAATGTAGGCTTTATTACGGTGAATAAATCGATGCCAAGTAGGATGATTTTTTTTTTTTTTTTATATTTTTTGTATTATTGCAAAACAAAAATTATTAAAAGTCAGTACTCAACACATAATGCATAATGAAACTATCAGTCAAGGTGGTTAAAATTACATGCAAGTACAGAAACAAGATAAAACAAAAAGAGTCTATAATAACATTTTAACCGTATACAGTGTATATCCAGCGAAATTACAATTATATAAATGTTTATATAGAACATACCCCTAATACCTATTTTCTAAAACCCTACACACATATGCTCCAGCTCGAACCCCCCCCTCCCGGACCCCTCCTTGGATAGTACCTCCATTATCCCTCACTCCTAACCAGACACTACCATTATAAGCTAGCTTTTATTCTCTCCACCACTTCTACCCACATTGACATTTTGGATTCATTGAGACCCAGAATTCTTGCTGTAGATATTTCTTGATATATCACATCGAGATATGTAAGAAACCAAACTTTCCGGCACATTCTTTCCGGTTGAAACCAGCGTGATGCGATCAGCTTTTTAGCTACTGTGATACCCGATAAAACCAATCTCTTTAGCTGTGGATTCACTGCAAACTCAAAAACATCATTCAATAGTAATACCGAGGGGTGTACAGGTATATTCCAAGATACGAGTTTTGATAATTGTTGGGACACATCTTTCCAGAATGCCTTAACTGGTGGGCAGTCCCAATACATGTGCATAAATGTCCCTTCGTCCCCATTTGTACATTGGGAGCATTTGGAGTCTTGTTTAAGCCCCATTCTGCACAGTCTTATAGGAGTCAAGTATGTCCTGTGAATATAGTTCAGATTGATTTGTTGATGATCCGGGTTCCTTGATGTAAGTCGGACATTTGCCCAGGCTCCTTGCCAATCAAAGTCATTTTCCAGGTCTGGTATATCCCTCCTCCAGACAGTGTCTAGTTGAAGGGTTTCATACGAGGACGTTAGTAATTGATAATAAAAACCTGATACAAAACCTCCCAATGTTTCTCTTTCATAGAAAAATGTGTGGTATCTGTGGTGTTCAACTGGTATGTGTAATGGAACACCGTGAGACCTCAAACATAGTTGTAACTGTATGTAAAAAAGCCATGTGGACTCGGTGAGGTTAAACTTTGTGCATATTTCGCCATAACTACAGAAGCCCTGGTTATTAAAAATATCCCCTAATGAATGTATGCCTTGCTCTTCCCATATAGGGAATCTTATAGGGCGTTTTCTCATTAAGAGTGCATTGTTATTGAATATGGGAGTGTGATTATGCCATTTTTGAGGGTTAGGATATTTTTTTTGTGTTTCCCGCCATGTTCTGATTGCATGGGTAATTATGGGGCCAAATTCCCGCTCACAATGCTTGATTGAAAGTTTAGTGTGTGCTATGTCTTTCAGTCTCTGTGGGGCTACTATGTTTTCTTCCAATTCTCTCCAAGATACCAAAGCCTGGGGATCAAACCATATTTTCAATGGTCTTAATGTGAAAGCCTTAAAATATTGTAAAAAATCTGGAACTGCCATGCCACCGTCTGCTTTATTTCTCTGTGCGGTGGATCTTTTTATGCGAGGTGGTTTGTTATTCCAAATAAATTTGTATGTGGAGGATTGTAATATTTTCCAGTAGCCCTCTGGAGGAGGTAACGGTAGCATTGAGCTGATGAAGTTGATTCTTGGTAATACATCCATCTTAACTATTGATACCCTTGCCTGTACTGAGTTTTTAAGTTTTGCCCACCTGTCCAGGTCGTCTTTGATTTTGTTCTGTATTTTTGTGTAATTGTGCTTCACCGTTTGTCTTATGGTGGGAAATATTTCCACACCCAAGCATCTAAAATGTTTAACCATGGGTATCGCACCTGGGAGGGTTGTGTCTTTTTTTGCACGGATGTTAATAGGAAGGAAAGCCGACTTCGGCCAATTTATTTTAAATCCCGATAAATCACCAAAGTTCTCTATCAACTTGAGTAGATGCGGCAATGTGGTGTTGGGGTTTTGCATGAACAATATTACGTCGTCCGCATATAAACAAATTTTATGTTGTGTGCCCTTGATTACGATTGGTTCTATGTGTTGGGATTGTCTTATATATTGTGCTAAAGGCTCTAATGATAGATCGAATAGTCCGGGACTAAGAGGGCAACCCTGTCTGGCTGAGCGTGATACCGGAAAGATTTCGGAGATGAATGTGCCTGTTGTAATCATGGCCGATGGGTCCTTGTATAGTACTTTAATCATATCAATGAATCCTTTTCCTAACCCCATCCTTTCTAATACTGCCCATAGAAACGACCATTCCAGCCTGTCAAATGCTTTCATAGCATCCAGGGATAGCATCGCCTTAGGTGTGGTGTCCTCTTTGTCTGCATCTAGTACGTGCAGTATTCGCCTTATGTTATCATTGATCAGGCGACCTCTTATGAAGCCAGTTTGGTCCGGATGAACCAAAGACGTCATATGCTTTTGCAATCTGATGGCTAATATCTTAGAGTACAGTTTGACATCGGTTCCGAGGAGGCTTAAAGGTCTGTAACTACCGCACTCAGTGGGGTCTTTGTCTTTTTTGAGAAGGACTGAAATGAGTGCGATATTGTGGTGTTTATGGAAGCTCCCCTCCTTGACTGAGTATAAGATCATATTTAGTAATAAGGGTCCAAATATGTCCCAACAAGAAAGGTACATTTCTGATGGGATACCGTCTTTTCCCGGAGCCTTACCGTTTTTCATTCCGGATATGGCTTCCTTGAGTTCTTCTAATGTGATCGGTGCTTCTAACTGTTTAGCGTCGTCCTCTGAAAGTTTAGGGAGAGTAATTTGATTAAGATATGTGTCTAATTTGTTTTGATCAAAGGTCGTTTCTGAATTATACAAGTCGGAGTAGAATTCTTTGAATGTATCGTTTATTATTTTGGGGTCTGTTACAAGTACTTGTTGTTTTCTAATGGCAGTTATATCTGCAAATTTTGCATTAATTCTTAATCGCATGGCTAATAGGTGACTAGGTTTAGAACCTTGGAAATACTGCTGTTGTCTTGTGCTGCGTATTTGCATTTCCGATTTTTGTCTGTATATTGCTTTGATCTCTGTCTTTAGAATGTTAACTTGATTTTCTAGTCTAGTAGAGTTGTTGTATTTTAAAGAATTAAATAGCGTTGAGTAAAGCGTTTCCATTTCAGACAGTTTTGTGCATTGATTTTTGTGCAATATGGAGGAAAATCTATCTGTGAAATCCTTGATCATACCCTTTACCGACATCCATAATATTCTGGGGTCTTGCTCCGGGTTTGCATTATCCCGTAGGAATACTGTGAGAGCTTCTTTAATTTGTGTAATGAATTCCTTGTTGTTAAGCAGCATAGTATTAAAACGCCATCTTGGGGCCCGGGTAGATAGTGTACCAAATGTTGCTTTCAGGATTAAGTAACAGTGATCTGAAAGCGCATTGGGTATCATTTCCACTTCATATTTATCAAATATTCTTGGGGATGCAAAGACGTAATCAATTCTGCATGGGATTAAGTGAACGCCATAAATCAATTACCCCTGTAGTCTTTGACCAATCTTTTAATGCTTTAGATGAATTTTTTTGTTCGCTGGAAAAGGCAAGGTAAGATTTGTCCATCCTTGGATTCCAAATGGCATTAAAATCCGCACCTATTATATATGAGTACTCGGGATGGTTTAACATTTCTCCGGTTAGTGAAGTGAAGAAACCCACTTCATACAAATTTGGGGCATATACCGCTGCCAACGCTATTTTCCTGTTATTATGTACAATCCTAGCTATAGTTATACGCCCCTCAGCATCCGACCATACCCCTTTTAATTCGATATTTAATTTACGTCTGACGACTATGGCTACACCTCGAGTTCTCGTACCAAAAGAAGAGTGACTAATATTATGGTATATGTTATCCGCTAACGTATTTATGTCTTCCTCTAAAATGTGCGTTTCGCTTAATAGAGCCACGTCCACATGTTCTTTTTTCATCAGTGTGAGCACGCTTTTGCGTTTGTGTTGTTTGTTTATCCCACCGGTGTTCCATATCATTATATTCAAACTAGCCATAATCTATGCATGTTTTTGTGTAGTTTTTTGGTAATGCTTCTGGAGTGCGAAGCTACAATAGATGTACATCCAATTAATGAGGTCCCGTTGAGAGCCGAGCTTAAAAACATATATATATACAAATAAAAATCCCCTATTTTCCCCTCGCCCAGAGAGTCGTACAGGCCTGTGTTCCAAAAACACATCCTCC
>NW_028170175.1:143613-152822 GCF_963971535.1 Notolepis coatsorum
AGGGATATACCAGACCTGGAAAAAGATTTTGATTGGCAAGAAGCCTGGGCAAATGTTCGATTTACATCAAGGAACCCGGACCATCAACAAATCAATCTTAACTATATTCACAGGACATACTTGACTCCTATAAGACTGAACATAATGGGTCTTAAACAAGACTCCAAATGCTCCTTATGTACAAATGGGGATGAGGGGACATTTATGCACATGTACTGGGACTGCCCACCAGTTAAGATATTCTGGAAAGAAGTGACCCAGCAATTATCAAATCTCTTAACTCTGAATATACCTGTACACCCCTCTGTATTACTGCTGAATGATGTTTTTGAGTGTGCAGTACATCCACAGCTAAAGAGATTGGTTTTATCGGGTATCACAGTGGCTAAAAAGCTGATAGCATCACGATGGTTTCAACCGGAAAAAATGTGCCGGAAGGTCTGGATTCTTACATATCTCGATGTGATTTATCAAGAAATATCTACAGCAAGAATTTTGGGTCTCAATGAATCCAAAATGACAATGTGGTTAGAAGTGGTGGAGAGAATAAAAGCTAGCATATAATGGTAGAGTCTGGTTAGGAGCGAGGGATAATGGATGGATTATCCAAATGGGGGGTCCGGGATGGGGGGGTACGAGCAGGGGTCAGCAACCTTTTTGACATGGAGTGCCTGTTTGAAATATAGTTGTAACTAGTGTGCCTCAACAATATTCCATGCATCGTACATTTTTTTTCTCATAATCAGGTCTTTTTAATGATAATTTTTATATTATTACATCATTATTGTTATTGTTATTATTAACAATATTATTATGATGGTTGTATCAACCCTAAATCTGAGTGGGGGGGGGGGGGTGCAATGCAGACAAACAGCTGCATACAGTGCGACCATTTCACTCACATTTGCCCATTCATTTTTGGACACATCACACACCATCGGTGTGTGTACTGTACGTGTGCTGTCATAGCTCCACCTACAGGCCTAATGGAGAACACCAGGAAAACACCAGGATGTGAATGGAGGGTGAATGTGAGGTATATCGTGTAAATAAGTTTTGATTGATCGCAAGACTACACTGTAAAAAAATAAATAATAATAAGTTACCAGAACTTAAAAATATTGAGTTCAGTAACTGTGCATTAAGGTTTTCAGTTTTCAATCCATAATAAGTTAACAGAAAAAAAGTACACAACCACATTATTTCAACCTAATAAAACTATGTTTATTGTCATTGTTTTAAGAACACAAGTTGACTTGGTAATACTCACATTTTGAGTAAAAAAATGGCTTTTAACATGTGCAATGTTCAATGAAATAGAAAAATAAATAATAAAATGTGTTGATTAATCCCACTGGTCACAATGGTGACCATAATAATGTTTTTGTTATAAGGCTCTGCAAATGTTACTGAATGATGTAGCAATGTATTTCCAGCTAAATTGAAATAATAAACAAATAAAGGGTCTCAATTAAATATGTGGTAGTAAAAAGAACCTGTGGGAGGATTTCAACAAGATAAATGCGACAACAGTGCAAAATATTTCACTATTAAAAAAAGAAAATTAGATTTTTTATTTTTTTTAAATGCTGCTCCCTGTGCCTATGCAAATGCCCCGCGTGCCTATGCAGGCACGCGTGCCTAGGGTTGCCTACCCCTGCTAGAGCATATGTGTGTAGGGTATTAGATAGCAGGTATTAGGGGTATATCCTGTATAAGACATTTAACTAATTGGTGATTTCATTGGATGTGCACTGTTAATTAATGCTTGTATATATTATCGTGTGTTGTCATGTTTGTTTATATGTTTGTTTAAAAAATAATAAAAAAAATTAAATACAAAAGAATTGCTGCATATGGATTTTAATATATCATGCTTTTGAGTACTGTAGTGATAATGTAGTTGGTGTTTTTATAGTGGTGTTTTTTTACTGTAGTTTTTATGTAGTTGGTGTTTTTTATAGTAGTGAGTGTCTATGTATTGTGACTGTATGTTTTCTATTAACCACTGCACAAATTAAGTACCACTGGTCTACAACATGTGTTATTAATAATAAAATAATAACAACATGGTACTGTGTTAACACATGTTAATATGTATCAATGTGTTGGTTTGTAACACACCTGGTTAAGGACAAATAAGAACAACACACCCTGCAACATTTAGGCTACACAAAGCAGACCAATTATAAATGTGACCTATTCATTATTAATAGGCGGCAGAGCAGTTTATCTCATATTCATTGTAAAGTCTGCCCATGTTTGCTTCACTGGAGCAGCTAAACCTCTTGCTCAATTTGAAACATTTTCAACTTGAGCAAATTAGTGTGTGTGTGTGTGTGTGTGTTTGCATCTGAGTGTATGTGTGTACGTGTGCATGTGTGCCTGTGTGTGTGTGTGTGTGTGCCTGCGTGTGTGTGTGTATTTGTCTGTGTGTGTGTCTGTGTGTGTGTGTGTGTGCGTGTGTGTGTACCTGCATGCATCTGTATATGATTGAATGAAAACGTTTATTTAAAATGGACACCACAGCTACATTGGACCAGTCACAGTGGACAGACCAGATGTGTTGTTTTGCGTGTTTATAGCACAAGTGCTAGTTTTCAACACTAGTCCATTGAGGCTTTTCTAAAAGATAGAATACAATTAAAAGTATAATACAGAATTAAAATCACAAATCAGAACAAATAGTTACCAGAACAAGAGTCCATGATAAAAATAACAAAACCAGTCAGTGTCTACATATGTGAGCACTGCTGCTTTGATTTCAGCCATACCTTGAGTCCTCTGCTGAAGATGTTGGCATTGGACTCCAGTTTTAAGCCAGTAGGCAGAGAGTTCCATAAGTTTGCTCCCGTTAACCACTCTTTCAGTGCCACTCACGAGATTTCTCGTGTTTTTTTATAGGTGGTTGCTAGCCACTCACGAGATTTCTCTCTTTTTTTTTTTTTTTTTTTTTTTTGTGATCTAAAAAATTATTGCATCACCCGAGCCTACCCGAGTATAGCCGAGGGGCGCCGACGATCACTGTGGAAAAAAGCGCCCCCTGTCGTCTCCCAGATGACATAAGTGATTTTGGAATGGACTCAATGAAAATGAATGGGGAAAAAAATCCGGTACTCCACATTTTCCAGTTCACTGATCCAACCGGGGTTACCAGAGTTCATTCTGGAGCCTCAGATCCCCGCGGATCATAGAGATCTACTGTGTCGCGTTGGATCCATACACGTATCGATTTTTTCGAATGGTGATCAGGAATTGGAATATACCAGTTGGATACCATCTGATGTCAGGTAAGGACTCTATGTTATCAGTGGTAGGATAATCGGAGTAAGTTTGATGAAGTTATAAGCTGTTTTGTGAAATGTCTTCTTTCGGTTTCACTGTAAAACTCCGTGAGGTAATCAACGGAGCGATTATCAGTGCGCGGCCGTAATGTGCTTGCGTGCACGTATAATATTGATCATCTAGCGTTTATTTGAAAACGATTCATAAAAAGGCCGACGAATATCAACGTTGTGGAATATTCCACTAAAAGACGATTTTCATAGAATGCTCCAGAATGAGCTGTTTTTTATATCAAAACGGGGGCTTTTCTAACTGCTCTGAAATGGAAACGACGCGATAAAAAAACAATCTGTCTTCACAGCACTGACTGGAAAATAGTCTTTGATAATGCGATGGGCAGATTAGACACATAGCCATAATTTAAAACATAGATTAGGCGATATTAACGTTAACATTGGCGCCGATGGTGGCATTCAAGCGGTAAAACGGAAAACCAGGCGTGGCACTGAAAGAGTTAACAGAGAAGGCAGACTGTCCATATGTGTGTGTGTGTCTGTATGTATACCTGTGTGCATTTGTATATATATGTGTGTGTGTGTATACCTGTGTGCATCTGTATGTGTGTGTGTGTGTGTGTGTGTGTGTGTGTGTGTGTGTGTGTGTGTGTGTGTGTGTGTGTGTGTGTGTGTGTGTGTGTGTGTAATGTATACCTGCGTGCATTTGTATATACTGTATGTGTGTACCTGCGTGCATCTGTATGTGTGTGTGTTTATCCCTGTGTGCATCTGTATATGTGTGTGTGTGTGTGTGTGTGTGTGTGTTTCTGTGTGTGTGTGTGTGTGTGTGCGTGTGTGCGTGTGTGTGTGTACGCGTGTGTGTGTTTGTATACATGCGTGTATCTGTAGTGTGTGTGTGTCTGTATGTATACCTGTGTGCATTTGTATATACTGTTACTGTGTGTGATACTGTGTGTGTGTGTGTGTGTGTGTGTGTGTGTGTGTGTGTGTGTGTGTGTGTGTGTGTGTGTGTGTGTGTGTGTGTGTGTGTGTGTGTGTGTGTGTGTGTGTGTGTGTGTGTGTGCATCTGTATGTGTGTGTGTGTGTGTGTGTGTGTGTGTGTGTGTATGTGTGTGTGTGTGTGTGTGTGTGTGTGCGTGTGTGTGTGAGTGTATACTAGGGGTGGGACGATACATCGATCCAGATCGATATATCGATCTATTATCAATAATCAAATAGGATCGATGCAACGTAAAAAGATCGATTCATATTGCGATACTCTTATTTTGAAAATCCCCTCGTGAGCATTTCCGCCCGGCCGGAACAACAAGCTCAGCGCAGCTCCGTGTGTAGACGTTAGATAGTATTGCTTCAGAGTCCGCCTATTTTGCCCGAAATAAGTGCCTGTTGTTTTTTCCCCACAAGGGGTTAAATGCATCTAACATGCTTTCCATCCTCTCCATTCCTTTATGCCCAATATGTCGCGTTAAATACCGAAATGAACGTTGCGTTAGCGTGAGCTAACTATGCTAAGCACTGCAGCTAACCATGAGAGGAGAGGAGAGAGGAGAGGGGACTTGGGAAAGAGCAAGGGTGGGGGCACTGGGCAGTCTACCTTTCTGTGGGGGACTGGGTTGCGTGAGGGGCATTCTGTGTGTGTGTGTGTGTGTGTGTGTTACTGAGGATGGACAGATAATGTTGATATTTAAACATGAATACATAATATATGTATTCATGATCATCATGCAACATAAAACAATTGTAGGAAGTTTGGGAGAGGAAAGGGTTTTAGCTTGCGTGTTGTGAGTTCCAAAACATTTTACTTAAAGTTTAAAGCTCAATATATAAAAAGTTAACAGGAGGTCTATTTGTATTAAAAACAATAGATTGTTTTTCATTTAAATGTCTGGAAGAGCTCAAAAATAAAAACATCAATTGATATTTCCGTAGCCTTTTTTTAGTTGATCTAAATGTGACTGATTGTGTTAAATGGGCACATAATATCGCCTCATATCGATCGCAGGCACCTGAATCGAATCGTATCGTATCGTATCGTGGCAGACTTTGTGATATCGGCAAATATCGTATCGTTGTCCAAAGAATCGATATCGTATCGTATCGTGATGAAACTGGTGATTCCCACCCCTAGTGTATACCTGCATGGATTTGTATATACTGTATGTGTGTGTGTGTGTGTGTGTGTGTGTGTGTGTGTGTGTGTGTGTGTGTGTGTGTGTGTGTGTGTGTGTGTTGTGTGTGTGTGTGTGTACCTGCGTGCATCTGTATATATGTGTGTGTTTGTGTGTGTGTGTGTTTCTGTGTGTGTTTGTATGAGTGTGGCTGTGCCAGCTCTCTACTGTGGGACTCAGAGACAGACTCTGGGCTGTGTGGATAGTGGGAATTAACCATATCAACACGCAGACAGTTTGTAACTGATTTTCAGAGACAGTGGAATAACACAGGGCTTCATATTCATCATTTAACACAAACACTGAGTAAGCAGTCTTCCTGTGAACGCTTTTACGGGCTAAAAAGACCCGAGTTTGGGGACTTATTTCAGCAGAGGGGTGGAAAGACAGACGGAGAGCTTTCTGCTGAGGTGGGCAGCTCACCACCAGTCAGAAGCGTCGGGACAGAAGCGTGTTATTCCGCGAGCGAAACCCAGGGGTCTGTGTGTGAGAACAGCCCGAGGAATGTTCATCCTCACGCCTCATTGGTGTTCTCAACGCGCGCGGCAGAGATGGGACACTCCAGATTTACGGGACGTGTCAGAGACTTCACATCCTCGGGCCCCCGGGGGCCAATCTTCTGTCTTGATCTGGCCGGCGAAGGAAAACAGCCGTCCCTCACCGGCTGACACCGAGGTGGAGCCATCCAAACAATCAGCGAGGACGGAGACTGGTGGAAACGTGGAATGCGAAGGAGAGGGAGGGAGGGAGGGAGCGAGGGATGGATGGAGGGAGAGAGAGACGGAGGGGAGGCCACCTTCGGCGAGGGCCGCCGCGGTTCTTCTGGCAGCCGGACCAGTCCTCGCTTTCACAGCCGTGAAAACGCCAAGCCGGGTCTCCCCCCCCCCCCCCCCCCCCCCCCCCCCCTCCGGTAACAATGAGGCTGATGACTTTATCTCAGTGGGCTGATGGTAACCATGGTGATGTGTATAAACAAACAGTGGGTTGATCAGATCAGGCCCGGTGCTCAACAGGTGCTCGCATGCAGTAGCAATTTACGGTAGCTTAGTCGTAGCCTCATTAAACCTCTTAAGAAAATGCCTGCTTCCTTTGTAGGCTCTCCCATTCTCTGTCAGCAGTACACACACACACACGCACACACGCTCGCACACGCACGCACACGCACACACACGCGCACACACACACACACACACACACACACACACACACACACACACACACACACACACACACACACACACACACACACACATTCTCTCATCTCCCTCTCTCCCTCTCTGTCTCTTTGTCTCTGTCTGCATGTGTCTGTGAGTTCATCTCTTTCCTCATTACTCTCTCCCTATCTGTCTTCTTCTGTTACTCTCTCTCTCTCTCTCTCTCTCTCTCTCTCTCTCTCTCTCTCTCTCTCTCTCTCTCTCTCTCTGGGCCTGGTCTCCCACAGCCCTTCTCAACATTGCTCATAAACCTCTGAGGCCCTCAAAGAGAGGAGGAGAGGATCGGGCTGCCCAGAGCACCACAAAGGCCTTTTTGTCCCCCGCAGGAACTGGTAGCTGTTCAGAAGTGGGAGTCTGGTGCCAGCAGGATGATTTATGGCTGTGTGTCCTGGGTGGTGGTTGGACCGAGTCCCGCTGTCACTCAGGGGCCGGAGAGGAGCGCTCCATGGCCCAAAAGAGAGGCTCCCCGGCGATCTAAACAGATTACAATGGCTGTCATAAAGTGTCCTGGAGGGGAAGGGAAGAGGCGAGCAGAACGGCCCGGAGGAAAGGGAACAATCGGTGGAGCGAAAATGGATGATACCCCCGTACCCTCTGCACCCAGACCCTGGTGGACTGGACTGGTTAGTCCAGCTCTTCTCTCCTCTCATTTCTTCTCTCATCCTCCTTTCCTCCTCTCTTCTCTCCTCTACTCCTCCTCTTCTCTCCCCTTCTCCTCTCCTCTCCTCTCTTCTCCTCTCCTCCTCTCTCCTCCTCCCTCCTATGTTATCCACCCCTCTCCTCCTCTATTTCCTCTCCTCTCCTCTACTCCTCCTCTCCCCTCCCCTCTCCTCCTCCCTTCTCCTCCTCTCTTCTCCTCTCCTCCTCCCTCCTATGTTCCTCCCTCCTCCTCCCTCCTATGTTCTCCTCTCCTCCTCTATTTTCCCCTCATCTCCTCTACTCCTCTATTTTCCTCCCTCTCGCCTCTCCTCTCCTCTCTCCTACTCTCTCCTCCCGTGCCAACCAGGGGGTATTGTTTGGGGCTGATGACAAAGCGCAATCGTCTGGGAAATTGATTTTGTGAGATTTCCTTCTCAACTCTGCGGAAGACGCTAACTCGTTAGGACTTCACAGGACTGGAGACAACAATTAGTTTGTTGGAGATGTCAGGAGTGACCGCTGAGTTCTTGCCGGGAGAAACCTTTGTGACTGATCAGTGCTGACACCGCAGGCCGATGGGGAGGGAGCGACACAGGCTCCCCTAGCGCCCCGCGCAGCGGAGGAACCATCGGGCTGCATTAACCCTTATCTGTGAGCGCCCGCGAACAAAGTTCCCTCGCGGACTACCTGCTGCAGAGCCGTGGAAAATCCTATTACTGACTGCACGGGGGACACTTGGGAATGCTCCGTCGGAAACCGGTCTCCCTCTCTCCCCTCGCTCGTCAGAGAGACGGGACATCCAGTCCACTCCTCCTCAACGTTCCCCTCTCCTTTCATTCATTCACTCTGACTGATTCACTCTCTCCCTCTCTCACCTACTCTTCTTTATCAGTCTTATTTCTCCTCTGCCTCATCTATCACTCCGGCTTTCTCCCTGTCTCATTTCGCCTCTCCTATCTTCTTGAATCCTACCCCCTCTCTCTACGCATAAACATGCTCTGAACCTCTCATCCTACCCCCCCCCCCCCCCCCCCCTCTCTCCCTCTCTCTCTCTGTCCGCAGTGGGAGAAACTCTATCTGTTCCCTCCTGTCCTCGGATGAGTGAGCTGCATTTATCTGTGGATTCAGGGTGACTGCCATGTCTAGAGCTCACTCGCGTTCCCCCACACTGGAAGTTGGAGAAACATAATGCGAAACACGTGAAGATACGGTGGCTGTCTAATCCAATATATCCAATGAGCGTTCGGTTTTTATTGCTCAATTTATGCTTTAAACAATGAACAATGCTGGTGTATGAAAAGATACCCAGCGAAAGGCCCGCTATAATGAAGTTAGAATAACATTCCTGAAGTCAATGTGAGTGTAAACAAGAAATATAGCCACAGAGAACACAAATGAAGGCTGATTTATAGCACATGTATGGTGCAGTATCCTGGTTCAGAGTTTGCTTTCACGCAAGTGCTTCCTGCAGTAAAGTAGTCGTCATTATGTTACGGTCCGTTACTTATTATACCCGACAAGGATCTCTCAACCAAAAACATAAAACATATTACCGAGGGTTACACATAACACTGCTATAACTATCGCGGCAGAAACATTTTTTATCAGGTATAATTGCACAATTACTTCCACTTCCTCCTGCCCTTGCCCTCCCCCTTGCCTTTTTTTGGTTTTGTTTTGTTTAGTTTTTTTCTACTCAACTGTCATACCTATTTAATTTCTTAACAATTGCGTAACTTTTTGTAAATGCATTTTATTAAAAAAAATCTTTATACTGTCACCTCTGTGTGTCTCATTCGTTAATTGTGTGTGAGTAGAAAACGTTTTTGTTCAGAGTTCCCATTAAAGTATTAGCGGAACATCTTTTTCTCGTAAGGTCCATTTCC
>NW_028170174.1:0-20925 GCF_963971535.1 Notolepis coatsorum
AATCACAACACCAGAGGGAGCTCCACAAATCATGTAAAACCCAGATTCGGCTCAAACAAGGGACTAAACACGTTTCGCAATTTTGCCACATCAATGTGGAACGCCCTACCCAAAGCTGTAAAGGAATGTGAATCACTACCCACTTTCAAAACCACTCTCAAAGAACACCTACGGGAGACTGCAATTCGAAACTGGCCCTGGTAAATGTCCTAACCCAACCCCCTCCAATGTACAGTAAATGACCAAGTATGGTTTTGTCAATATTCCAATGTACAGTTTTGTTTGTACAGTTGTACAGTGTTCCCCACCCCCCCCTCCTACCCAACACCCCCCCCCCCCCCCACCCACCCAACCACCTGCAATGTACAGCCCCCCCCCAACACCACCCCTCCTACCCAACCGCCTCCAATGTACAGTTTTTACGCCAGATGTATATACCCTCTTTTCTGGACTCTTTTTGTATCACAAACAGCACTGTATTTGCAAATCTGGTATGTCATAAATGTATAGATGTAGCAGTACTGTCTATCTGTATGTCATGTATGTCGTCATATATGTTATGATGAATTGAAAATGGGGGACCCTGATGTAAACAAGACGAAAGTCTTTCTCTGGTCTGCATCCCTTAACAATTGTGTGTATTGAGCTGTACTGTATTGTACCCATTCTGCAATCTGTTAATAAAGTTTTCAATCAATCAATCAATCAATCAAACTCTCTCTACAATATGCTCTTTCTCTCCATCTCTCTCTACATGTGCTCCCTCTCTCTATATCTCTATCTCTCCATCTCCCTCTCTACTTCAATGTGCTCTCTCTCTCTCTCTCTCTCTCTCTCTCTCTCTCTCTCTCTCTCTCTCTCTCTCTTCTCTCTCTCTCTACAATGTGCTCTCTCTCTCCCTCTCTCTCTACATGTGCTCTCTCTCTCTATCTCTCTCTCTCTCTCTCTATCTCTCTCTCTCTCTCTCTCTCTCTCTCTCTCTCTCTCTCTCTCTCTCTCTCTCTCTCTCTCTCTCTCTCTCTCTCTCTCTCTCTCTCTCCCTGTCTCCCTGTCTCCCTTCGAACAGAGCTCATTATCACATGTACCCCTGTCTGTCAGAGAAAGGGCATCAGTGGGGGTTTCCCTGGGCGTCACAGCTAGCCAGCTAGCATCACACTCCCACCAGCCCCATGCAACATGTAGAGTTAAAGAACAGCTAGAAGCCTTAGCGCTCGGCACCAGCAGAGTACTGTTTAAAGAGCTCCTTTAGCTTCACGACAACAGCCTTCTGCTGCATATTAAAACAAATATCAAATAGGGTTAGTGTTTAGCATTTAGGGCCATTAGCTTGGTGCTTTCAAAGCTAGCAGGCGTTGTCCCAGTGGCTCAGCTCTTAGCTAAAGCAGCTTCTGCCACCATTTGCATATTAAAAGTGTAACTAGCTTAGTGCTGAGATTATTCCGGACCCCGCCTGGGGTCCGCTGAGGGGGAAAAGATCCATGTGCAAATCTGTCCTCTCGGTTTATAAACCGTGCCCAACGATTTGTGAAGCATTATGAATCTGTGCCCAAGGATTTGTGGACCGTGCCCTCGGATTACCATGCCATGCAAATCACAGGCCGCAGTTTACAAACCATAAACCCAAGAACCTGAACCCAGAACAGATTTGGAAATGGATCTTTTCTTTCTTCTGTCAGCTGGGGGGGGGGGGGGGGGGGCTACCAGTGAGTTAGTGTTATTCTCCTCAGTTTTCTAATGCATGCAGGCAAACAACCAGAGCTCAGGCAGACTCACCTGAATAACCTCAATATCACCATCTGTCTCTCACATGCACCTGGAGAGTAAATGGAAGATTGCTCCACAAGGTCCATTTGCATGTTCTTGGTATCTAGGGACATCTATGGACATCAGGGAATGTATGTATTCGAGTGTCATGAATATTGTGTTGTTACTATGCTTGAGTACATTGTAATGAACCAAAGGTGAATATTAATTATTATTTTTATATATTGTTTTCCATCTCTGATGGTGAATAACACCATGCTAACATCAGCACCTTCTTGAGATCATGTGTACAAAAAATTTAAGCAACTGAATAAAGGGAAGATGACCTGTTAAGCCTTAAGGTCCCCCTATAGGGGGACCCTGCTTTTCTTTATCATAAATCGATCAATAGAGACCGTATTAGATCCCCAATTATCAGATCATGGGGTATCATTGGAAAGCCACCCTCATTGGCTACAACCCTGTGCAAAGATTTTCGAGATCGCCAAATGATTGACGGAACTAGAGCCCGGGAGTCGGGGGTGGTAATGTGTACTTTTGCGTACTTTGGGGCACGCCTCATATATCGGCATGTAACTCGAGAACCGCTGAACGGATTTTGTCACCTGAAAGGGCAATCGACAGGCAACAAATAGGGCTTTAATTCTATCTATATATTGTATTAAAGGAAATGCACACCCGAGCCACTAGAGGTCGTCAAAGAATCGTCCACATGTGGGCCCTTGGATGTTAAGAGGTTAATATTTTAAATACTTTTTTTGTAGCAAAGAGTAAAGACCATAACCCTATCAAAAACAGTAGTCAAACTGTATATTTTCATTTTACGGATGATTTATACGATTTATCGGATATACAAATTTATCGAAAAATGCTAATTATCGTAAAAACCGCAAGGAAATTACTAAATCCAGATTCAACCCTGCCATTTGAAAGAGGAGCATTTTCCCTATCCATAGATGTATGATTTGGCCATAATAAGGTCAAGGTCAAGTTCAAGGTCAAATATGAATTTATAATTAAAATCGATTATCATTAATTACTGTATCTAAAAATCCTTCTGTTTAATCATCTTCCCTTTATTAATTTGGTTAGATTTGTTGTACACATGATCTCAATAAGGTGGTGAACGAGCTCAGTGAGCATTTTCTCCTACCCGTATACATTTTTGATCAAAGATGCAACAATTCATAAATCAAACAATAAAGGGAAGATGATTAAACAGAAGGTTTTGACACATTATTATAGAATATAGAATATAGGTCTATAAATTACCTTATTATAGCCAAGTTGCACATCTATGGATTCGGCCAAATCGTACGGTTATGTATATAACCATAGTTATATGAGCATAGCTCTGCTATGCGTCATACTGGAATATACTTCCATATCAGCCTAAGCACTGAATAAATTCTCACATGCACCTTTACATACCATCATCTGTCTGGCCACACCCCCATCCGCTCCCTACATAAGCAGGGGTGTGGCCATACCATCAGCTCCTTCTTCAGTTTCACCACAAGGGGTCCTCAGTGAGTCCGACGCAGAGCGTCACTACGCTCATATAGAGAGACACACAAAGATGAAACCAGGTATCAGAGAGAGAGAAGAGACACAGAGAGAGAGAGAGAGAGAGAGAGAGAGAGAGAGAGAGAGAGAGAGAGAGAGAGAGAGAGAGAGAGAGAGAGAGAGAGAGAGAGAGAGAGAGAGAGAAGAGACAGAGATGAAACCAGTTGGCTGGTGCAGAAAGAAAGAAGTATGAAACAGGCTCAGTCACAAGCTCAGCGAGCAGAATGTGCCACAGAATCCCAGCCCTAGAGCAAACTGCCAACTGCAGTAATGAACGCTGACTGCAGTAATGAACGCTGACTGCAGCCCCAGCAGTGCAGCATCCGAATGCATTGTTCTGGAATTAGCCGTAATTCACCCAAAGCTGGTAAAGAAACGATAGGAAGAGCATTTGATTATAAAAAAAATTAATAAATCAATAAATAAATAAGAAAAAGGTTGTGCACTTTGATGAAAGTCATTACCTTAAATGACTGGATGTGTCAAGCACACAGATGAAGGTGTGCACAGTGAGGGCAAACATGGCATCTTAATGGATTTCAAACACCTTTTGGAGACACTTTTATTACCATCATGCTTGAATTGTCTGGTGACGAACTAAAATGGATGTTTTGATTGCAGATAAATAGAAAATAACACACACACATAACACACACACACACACACACACACACACACCCACACACACACCAAGGGGCGAATCCACAAAGAATGGATTGCACAGTGCTAATTCCACCCTTAACTGCGTGAGTTTAGCGCACGGTATCTGCTCCGTTTTTGCGTGGATGAGCTACTAGCGAGAACACGCCCATTATGTGTGCAGTCTGCTCCTGATTTGCTCCAGCGCAGATTGCTCGCCGAGCAGTCTGCACCTGACAGCGCTGTTGGCAGATATCAGGAAGGGGAAAAATAAACCTGAAATGAGGCATAGAACATAACAGTATTTTTCACCATTAGTATTATGTTTATTTCATATTGTAGCGACCCTGGGATTTGGGTCGGTTGGTCAGCCGAGCTGTCACTCTGCACTCTGCCAACCTGGGGCTGGCGGCGACACTATTGGTCACGCAAGCCGGGGGTTGGCAGAGGGGAGGGGGCAGGGGCTGACCTGAAAGGGTATAAGAGGGTGCGGCCTCTTGAGGCATGGGAAGTGGTAGCGATGAGTCACGTGTGTACTGCAACATATGCACCTGTGTTGTAATAAAGAAGTGGTAGCGATGAGTCACGCGTGTACTGCAACCTGTGCACCTGTGTTGTAATAAAGAAGTGGTAGCGATGAGTCACGCGTGTACTGCAACCTATGCACCTGTGTTGTAATAAAGAAGTGGTAGCGATGAGTCACGCGTGTACTGCAACCTGTGCACCTGTGTTGTAATAAAGAAGTGGTAGTGATGAGTCACGCGTGTACTGCAACCTGTGCACCTGTGTTGTAATAAAGAAGTGGTAGCGATGAGTCATGCGTGTACTGCAACCTGTGCACCTGTGTTGTAATAAAGAAGTGGTAGCGATGAGTCATGCGTGTACTGCAACCTGTGCACCTGTGTTGTAATAAAGAAGTGGTAGCGATGAGTCACGCGTGTACTGCAACCTGTGCACCTGTGTTGTAATAAAGAAGTGGTAGCGATGAGTCACGTGTGTACTGCAACCTATGCACCTGTGTTGTAATAAAGAAGTGGTAGCGATGAGTCACGTGTGTACTGCAACCTATGCACCTGTGTTGTAATAAAGAAGTGGTAGCGATGAGTCACGTGTACTGCAACCTATGCACCTGTGTTGTAATAAAGAAGTGGTAGCGATGAGTCACGTGTGTACTGCAACCTATGCACCTGTGTTGTAATAAAGAAGTGGTAGCGATGAGTCACGTGTGTACTGCAACCTATGCACCTGTGTTGTAATAAAGAAGTGGTAGCGATGAGTCACGTGTACTGCAACCTATGCACCTGTGTTGTAATAAAGAAGTGGTAGCGATGAGTCACGTGTGTACTGCAACCTGTGCACCTGTGACTCATCGCTACCACTTCTTTATTACAACACAGGTGCATAGGTTGCAGTACACACGTGACTCATCGCTACCACTTCTTTATTACAACACAGGTGCATAGGTTGCAGTACACACGTGACTCATCGCTACCACTTCTTTATTACAACACAGGTGCATAGGTTGCAGTACACACGTGACTCATCGCTACCACTTCTTTATTACAACACAGGTGCATAGGTTGCAGTACACGTGACTCATCTTCTTTATTACAACACAGGTGCATAGGTTGCAGTACACGTGACTCATCGCTACCACTTCTTTATTACAACACAGGTGCATAGGTTGCAGTACACGTGACTCATCTTCTTTATTACAACACAGGTGCATAGGTTACAGTACACACGTGACTCATCGCTACCACTTCTTTATTACAACACAGGTGCATAGGTTGCAGTACACGTGACTCATCGCTACCACTTCTTTATTACAACACAGGTATGGCAAGCCGTTTTAACATTTATTCCCATTTTCTAGCTAGCTGGGTACCTAGCTAGCTCATTCACAAGGACAATTTTGCGAATGAACTAGCTGGGTACCCAACTAGCTCATTCGCAAAGATGACCTAGCTAGCTGGGTACCCAGCTAGTTCAATCACAAAGACACATTCGCGAATGAGCTAGCTCACTACCTAGGTTGCAGATATGTCTTTGCGAATGAGCTAGCTGGGTACCCAGCTAGCTAGGTTGTCCTTGCGAATCAACTAGCTGGGTAGCTAGCTAGCTCATTCGCAAGGACCATTTTGGGAATGAGCTAGTTGGTTAACCAGCTAGCTGATGGTGTTTGGGGGCGGAGGGTGTTTGGGGGTGGAACGGAGGGTTGTTTTGGGGCGGAGCAGAGGGTGTTTGGGGGTGGAGGGTGGTTCTGTCAGCTCATTGGTTGACAGAAATGACCAGGTTTGTAAACAAAAATGATATTTATTAACATAAAGGAAGCACAATATGCTAACTCAAGGGTGAGCCAAGGCTTAATGTGTCACAGCAGCACAAACATTTAACATTCACAAACACTGCATAACGTTAAATGAATGTTATGATGTTATGATGTTATGTTATTATGATGTTATGATGTTATGATGAATTGAAAATGGGGGACCCTGATGTAAACAAGACGAAAGTCTTTCTCTGGTCTGCATCCCCTTAACAATTGTATGTATTGAGCTGTACTGTACTGTACCCATTCTGCAATCTGTTAATAAACTTTTCAATCAATCAATCAATCAATCAATCAATCAATCAATCAATCAATCAAGTCATTGAAATGCAAATACCAGCATCTGCGTCATGTACCACGCCCCTAGACGTCCGCCCCCAGACGTTGCTACTCATCTCAGCTAGTTCATTCGCAGGTTGCGAATGAACTAGCTGGGTACCCAACTAGTTCATTCGCAGGTTGCGAATGAACTAGCTGGGTACCCAACTAGCTCATTCGCAAAGATGACCTAGCTAGCTGGGTACCCAGCTAGCTAATGTGTCTTTGCGAATGAACTAGCTGGGTACCTGGCTAGTTCATTCGCAAGGATCATTTTGCGAATGAACTAGCTGGGTACCCAACTAGTTCATTCGCAAAGATGACCTAGCTAGCTGGGTACCCAGCTAGTTCATTCGCAAGGATCATTTTGCGAATGAACTAGTTGGGTACCCAACTAGCTCATTCGCAAAGATGACCTAGCTAGCTGGGTACCTAGCTAGCTCATTCGCAAAGACACATTTGCGAATGAGCTAGCTCACTACCTAGGTTGCAAATGTGTCAGCTAGCAGGGTACCCAGCTAGCTAGGTAGCACGTGTCTTAGCTAGTTAACTAGCCGGCTTTGTCCCATAGGCTTTACACCAAATTTTGCCTCAGCTAGTAGCTAGCTCATTCGCAAAATGGTCCTTGCGAATGAGCTAGCTGGGTACCCAACTAGTTCATTCGCAAAGATGACCTAGCTAGCTGGGTACCCAGCTAGTTCATTCGCAAGGATCATTTTGCGAATGAACTAGCTGGGTACCCAACTAGTTCATTCGCAAAGATGACCTAGCTAGCTGGGTACCCAGCTAGTTCATTCGCAAGGATCATTTTGCGAATGAACTAGCTGGGTACCCAACTAGTTCATTCGCAAAGATGACCTAGCTAGCTGGGTACCCAGCTAGTTCATTCGCAAGGATCATTTTGCGAATGAACTAGTTGGGTACCCAGCTAGTTCATTCGCAACCTGCGAATGAACTAGCTGGGATGAGTAGCAACATCTGGGGGCGGACGTCTAGGGGCGTGGTACATGACGCAGATGCTGGTATTTGCATTTCAATGACAGAGCGCATTTGATTGGGTCATTCTGAAGTCTGGGGGCGGGGCGGACAGCAGCCGTGGTTCAAGTTTGCAGTTCAGTTCAAATATAGTTGCGTCTCAAGATTCAACGTTACAGTAGTAGAGTAGAGAAATGGCTGAAGTTGTTAGAATGTAATAGGACATGTATGGCAATCTGTCTGACAAGGATATGCGAGATTTGTTGATAGAAAACGGAGAATTGAAAATGATTTGAGAGAATATACTTTATTAATCCCCAAATGGGGAAATTGATTGCCACCAGACGTATGTAACATACAACACAAACAAAAAAAATATTATAATAAAATACGGCAAAGTGCTTCCAGACAACACATATGGATTAAAGAAATTAAATAACACACTATATATATTCTCAATGGCTTTCTTGCAGGAATGTACAGAAGATTCATTTGAGATGGCAGCGATCTGCCGATACTGTAGAATATTAATACAATAATAACTAACTACTACACAATTAGTATGTACGTTTATTATCTTTGTATTGCATGTTCTTTGCATGTTTTGTGTTCACATCAACCTGCAAAGGGACTAGATGGAAACCGTTTATACAGTAACCATCCACTTAACGTTTTATATTCACCATAGTGACTTACAGTTTTTAATAATACAGTAACCAGGTTACCATCCAGTGACTTACTACTTTATACAGTAACCACCCAAGTGTGTTAAAGTTTGTAGATGGAAATGAGTTTATAGCTACAATCTGGCATGTTTACATATAAATGTTTATTAAATAAATACATTTAGTTGAATTTACAGATTAGTGTGATTGAGGTCTGCTCCACAAGCAGAACTGGACTGGAATCAAGAGTATTAATTTATATTTACAGCATATATAACCATAATAATTCTATATACCTACTTATACACCTGCATATAACCCATATAACTATGTATGATAGCAGTGTACAGTGGGGGAAATAATTATTGAACACATCAACATTTTGTTCAGTAAATGTATTTCCAATGAGCGTATTCAAGCGAAATTTGCACCAGACTTTTGTATTTGAATAAAAAATGTACACATGGTCCAAAGATGTTTATTAAAACATAACAAACAAACATTATGCCACATCAATGTGGAACGCCCTACCCACAGCTGTAAAGGAATGTGAATCACTACCCACTTTCAAAACCACTCTCAAGGAGAACCTACTGGAGGCGGCAATTCGAAACTGGCCTCTGTAAATGTCCTAATAGTCCAGTCATTATATGAAAAAACCTAGGACAAATTGCAACAGTAGTTTTGTATCCTCATTATGTCCTTAGTGAGGGAAAAAAACTCCAAGGAATCCCATCATGGGAAAGTTTTGAAAACGACCTATATATATTCATATCGATTATAACAGTGGTGAAAATTTTACTTTTAGATATCACTATAAAAACTCACAAGCTGATTACACACACAAAGACAAGAAAAAAAGTCAATCACAACTTCATTGAATTATTCTGTTTACTCATGCAAATCACACATTATCTTATTTGATATGCACCAATTAGCATACACGCTAGAACTAATCAAAACATTTGATAAAGAAATTTTTTTCTTCTTGGAATATTAGTAGATAGGCTCTGTGGAGCTCAGTCCACGAGGATGGGGCTCAAGGGTATATGTCCGTGGGGATAGGTCCATGGAGATGGGGGTTTTTATAATAGGCGGAAACTACATATTTGTACAGCATGCAAAACACTACATGATTCTTGCACAAAACTACATGGGCTTAACATAAATTTGGTATGTCTGTATAGGGGAGGCTTGTAGGTACCCATGTAACCCATTTCATTAACATATATTGAGGTAGAAGGCCAAGGGACCATTTGAAAAATGGTGATGGCCATATTTCCCTCCCCAAAAAATCATCTTAACTTTGAATAATTAGGTATGTAGCCCCCTTTCCAATGAGGTAACATGACATGGTTGGTCTCATTGGAAACCCGAGGTTGTCTAGAATCAAATGGTATCTTTACTTTTGAGCTACCTCAAAATTTGAACGCGTCACAATCTCTGAAAGACAGTGTCGTCAGTGATCCTGCCAGCAATCAAGTACATTGAAAAAAAACACATTTCCCATGATGGGATTCCTTGGGACTTTTTTTCTCTCACTAAAGACATATTGAGGATACAAAATCAGTTGAGTTTGCTAATGTTGCAATTTGTTCTAGGTTTAGCCTAATTCTGGCCTATAATGACTGGACTATAACCCAACCCCCTCCAATGAACAGTTACACCCCCTGGAACGGGGGCCCGGAGAAGTCCATGATGCCAGCATCAAGACCCCACCAGGTGGGCACTTAGTGACCCCGCCCCCCACATCGCCAGCGTATTCGGACAAAGGCCCCTCAGCCGAGCCCTGTCCCCCAATAGTACACCGCCTGGCACACTGACCCTGCAGAACAGGCAGTCAGCATGGCCGTAAGCACACAAAAAAGGTTAACCAACGGAAGCAGGCAGCGCACCGGGGAAAAACCAGGCAACAGGCTGTTAACCCTAGCCTGGAGACTGTGGACGAGACAGGCGCCAGAGGGGACAGCTGAACACAGCCGCCCCGGCGGAAGGGGCATATGCTGGCGTTGTTGCATGACCAAGCCTCCATTTAAAAAAAACCCACCCAGAGGGGTTGAGGCAGAGAAGGCTGACACGATTGGCAGACGTCATGAACGTGCAGGGGCACCCTCAACCGGGTAACCCGGGAGTTGACACTGCTCCAACACACCAGTGAATCAACCACCTTGGTGTTACCCAATGCGGTGGTTGTTCCTATAACCCCTCAAGAAAAAACTCCAAAACACACCTGCGGGTATACACCGGCTATACCGCAGTACAAGTGTTTCAGTTTTCAAAAAAGGGTTAACCCAGGCCTACGGGTCGACGAAACATGACTTCGGACCGGGCCCGGCAATACGGGAAGCACAGGGTCACCAGAGGAGGTCAAAAGACCACCCCAACAGGCCCCTCTTCGCCATGCGTGAGAGAGGAGCGAAAAATTATGGAGAACCAGCCCCAAGCAGACCGTACTTGGTATTCCCAGGCGGTCTCCCAACCAAGTACTAACCAGGACCAACCTGTGTAGCGGCCGAGATCTGACGAGATCGAGCATGTACAGGTTGGCATGGCCGTAAGCCATTACGACAGTGCTGAGTAAAAAATGTACCCAACCAGGGTCTCCATAGCGCTTAACCCTGTGACACCCGGACCGACCTGGCATTTTTCCCCCTGAAAAAAGCCCAAGTCCCTCAGGGTACCAGAACAGCAGATCTGCATCCCCGGCGGACAACGGGTTCAACTGATCCGGACCAGCGTGACCAGAACCAGTCCCGTGCCCTAACCACACCGACATGCCTACTCCAGGAGAAGGGGCAGATATGCGTGTTGATCTTAAACATGAAAAGAAGGCACCACCCAGACGTTCGGGCGAACCGCGTCCGGTGGCCCACCCCCAGGGCGTGAGACCCCTCTACATATGTTCAGATCCATTCCGTCATCATCCGCCAGATATGAACGAGAATCCGTCGATAACCAAACCAGGTCGTCGGATTTGGTCGTCGGAAGAGGAAAAACCTCCATCCCAGTTGCTTTATAAAAACGCTGTTTTAACCTCAAGCAACCATGGCGTGCCAGTCAGTCGCCTGTTTACAGAACACCCCGAGTTAGCACTATATGTGCGTCGGGACACACCCACATCAATGAACAGGCTATTTAGACCTGTCATTGAATCCCCAAGGCGCCCAGGGGAACGACAAGAGGGGTGTGACACTTCCTAACTCCAACTCTTTTTAATTTTTACATCCCACCACCCTCCCATAGGAAGGAGACGGGAATCCCCAGAGAGACTTCCCACGCGAGCTGTACAGATTGAAAAGAATATATTGCACCTTGAGCCATGTAAAAAATTGGTTTTAGGGCTCTCCGGGGAGGAGGCACTGAACCCATACACACTCAATAATCGAATTGAATCGAATACATACACAATAGAGTAGGACTCCTTCTTGAGGGTCCACTCACCTTGACAATCTGAGGAGGAGGCTCTGTACTCTGAAGGAGGCTCCCTCACATGGAAGGAGGAGTCCCAACTCACAGAAGGCCCGAATAGGAGCTTGGTGAGGAGGAGCCCTGACCACCCCCCGAAACAGATCCATCACATGGACCTGAACAGCACACGGAAGTCCTACCAACAGAGACGCGCACGGTGACGTACTCTATGGCGGGGGAATTTCTGCGGTGCACACGCCCAATATTCCAGGCCGTGGGACCAGGAAACTACCCCCCCCTCACCCTGTAACGTGCCGAACCGCAACGTGACAGGAACCTTGAAGGACAGGTGGGTTTACCCCTGACCAACAGAAAAAAGGGGGAGGAAAGGTTACCAGTTCACCCCTTTACGACCCCACACCCATGATACGATGTAATGACAAAAAGAGAGTATGACACAGTCATAGTCAGCTCTATGAAGCGTCTGACAGCTTCACACAGCGCATGAGCTAACCTGCTATCTGATTTTTACTAAGGAAAAAACACAGAATAGAGAGGGCGCTCCAAGAGCCCCGGTACCAAACTTACACATGTGCTTCTGTGGCCAGTCCAACCCAGTTGTAGGTCACATGACACACACAACCCATCATCACCTACAAAAAATGGCAAAAACACTCTACAGAGGAACGCCGTTTTTCATAATGAGAGAATATATAATTCTCGATTAGTATCGGCCACAGGCCTTGCTAAGCACACACGAAAGCGACCAAACAATCTTTTCTTTTAGGAAAATAAAGTTTCTCCAGCAGTTTTAGCACAACCTCAGCAATCAAGCTAAGGGTTACATCGTATCCCTACCACACAGTGACACAATGTAGTGCAACAACATGTCTGAAAGGAGGATGAAGAAGTCCCCAGGGAACCGGGGGGAAACATAATCCTCCTACTTTACCCTTAATACGGCCAGTTAAAACAGGAAAACCTGTTAATATGTGAACACACTGTTCATTGTCATTACAGGCTGAGAAGAGAATCATTCTTTACTCATTTGTCACTAAGCATAGCTTTATAGGTTAGTTAACCCCCTTAGTTGTGAGTACACGGTACATATAAACACACATGATGTTTCTCAACACAACAAACCAGATCATTTTCACATCTGTAACAACAACCCGATTTGCATGGAGAAGCTAAATACCAGTGACAAGACAATTCACACATAACTCGCGTCGTATCCTAAATGTAGTGCAGCAACACTCGTTTTTGGAAAACATCGTTATTTACAAAACATTTAGAAGGGAAAGCCAGAAGAAGTGTACAAGGTCTGGCCAAACCTTGCCTACCCGGAGCGTAGATCAAGCGAAGTGCAGTATCAAGGCACCGTAGTAAACACAGCCGTCCTGTGTTGTCGATCTGGGCAGCGTCACCGCTCCCTCCCGTCGCTACGCTCCCTCTTGTTGATGCAGTCCTTGCCGTCCTGGCCCAGGGCAGGTTCGACGAACATCCTCTGTCAAAGATGACGTCGTAGTCAAGAGTGTTTAAAACATGTTATAATCAAAGCACGTTCAACAGAGTAGCATTAAGCTAACGGCCGCTCTAACCGTCGGTCGCTACCGCCCCTGCCCGCGAGACGCAGAGCGAACAGCGCACGCAACCAGAGGGGAGCTTCGAATCCCCCCCCGCCTCTCCCCGTGAGGGAGAGGGGAGTTGGGAACCGCGGCGGCGCGTGAGGGGCCGGTGCCACCCCGCGCTGGGCCTCGGCCGATAGCAGCAAGCTAACGTTCCCTAGCCTAGCCAGGTAGGCCACCTAGTGATCACAGCAGGCTAGCGCCGCAGCTAACAGCTGACTGGCTAACAGTAGGCCACCACTAGTACGTAAGCTAAGCAGCGACAGCAGCAAACTAACGTTTCCTAGCCTAGCCAGGTAGGCCCCCTATTGATCACAGCAGGCTAGCGCCGCAGCTAACAGCTGACTGGCTAACAGTAGGCCACCACTAGCACGTAAGCTAAGCAGCTATCACCTGAACTTGTACACAATGATATAACACTCACCCAGACAGGCCGCCGTTCTGAAACCCTCCTCACTTTTTAAGAGAAAAGAGAAACAAGATGTCAACACAGTTTTACAACGGTGATTTTACCAACACCCGACGGAGCCAGCACAATACCCAACTGGCCTGTGTAGCTGACTTTGAACACAGATCTTTCGCTAATGAACATCTATGCCCATATCTCCTTGTGAGGGAATACTCTCATTTGGATATGAAAGATGGGGCCTAACACGGTGACAGAGAGACATCCACTCGTCCAGAAAACACAGGGATCACCAGTGTTAATGGTTGTGGCCCACTAGTTAAACTATAATGGGCTTCAGACCAAGGTCTTCTGTCGCCTAGGAGGCTGAACAAAGGACCCTAGTCTGGGGCCGGTTTTCATAAACATTGTCAACTAGCCCCCATAGCACTAACAGACAAGTGGAGCTTGCCAGCAAACATAACTCACCAAACCTGGAACCCACCGCTCCTCACAACAGCGGCGCGTCCTACAGCCCAGCTGTGTCTTTACCGCAACCAGCACACAGCAAGGACTGCAGTTGGAAAAGCATGTAGCGGCGCGAACTCCCAATACGAAAACCGGTGGAGGATTTTTAGAATGATCATCATCTTCCAGACACTCCAGTACGAAGACAATATCGCCGTATTTTCTCGAAAATAGTGAGAGAGAAAATAAAGATATGATGTCAACGTATCCTTGTTTTCCAACTCTTCTCCTACCATCACATCACTTCAAGTGGGGATCTACCGAGGCACTTCCTTGTGGTGAAAGCGAGAAGGAGGCGAGTGGGTGGCCCCACCCCTGCTTATATGGGTAAGCTGATAGGGGTGTGGTCAGACAAATATTGGGATTAAAGGTACATTGTGGTCTTTATTCAGTGCGCGTGCACGTGTGCGAGGACAGTGCAGAGAGTGACGCCGAGCGAGAGCTATACGATACAGAACTCCACCTTCCTCCCTGTATGGTGTAGCATGAAGACGATGCATCAGAGGCTGTTTCACCTTTTTCAAAGTTTATTTAGTTACTCAAGGAATGGTTTCATTTCTACATAGTAGTCATAATGGTTTCATCTACAGTAGCCATAATGGTTTCATTTCTACACAGTAGTCATAATGTTTTAATCTCTACACAGTAGCCATAATGGTTTCATCTACAGTAGTCATAATGGTTTCATCTCTACACAGTAGTCATAATGGTTTCATCTCTACACAATAGTCATACTGGTTTCATCTACAGTAGTCATAATGGTTTCATCTACAGTAGTCATAATGGTTTCATCTACAGTAGTCATAATGGTTTCATCTCTACACAGTAGTCATAATGGTTTCATCTACAGTAGTCATAATGGTTTCATCTCTACACTGTAGTCATAATGGTTTCATCTCTACACTGTAGTCATAATGGTTTCATCTACAGTAGTCATAATGGTTTCATCTACAGTAGTCATAATGGTTTCATCTACAGTAGCCATAATGGTTTCATCTCTACACAGTAGCCATAATGGTTTCATCTACAGTAGTCATAATGGTTTCATCTCTGTATTTTATTTTTTTATTATTTTTTAAACAAACACATAAACAAACATGACAAGACACGATAAGATATACAAGCATTAGTTGTCAGTGCACATCCAATGAAATCACATTTTAGTTAATTGTCTTATATAGGATATACCCCTAATACCTGTTATCTAAAAACCTACACACATATGCTCCAGCTCGTACCCCCCCCTTCCGGACCCCCCATTGGATAATCCATCCATTTTCCCTCGCTCCTAACCAGACATTACCATTATATGCTAGCTTTTATTTTCTCCACCACTTCTAACCACAATGTCATTTTGGATTCATTGATGGTTTTATCTCTACACTGTAGTCATAATGGTTTCATCTACAGTAGCCATAATAGTTTCATCTCTACACTGTAGTCATAATGGTTTCATCTACAGTAGCAGTGTTAATTTTGGCAGCTATTTTCGTTTTAGTCTTAGTCTTAGTCATGTGTCAAGTGCTCCTTTTTCATTTTCATCATATTTTGTCATCTGCATTCATTTTCGTTTAGTCAGTTTTAGTCAACTAAATGTCTGAGCATTTTAGTCTTAGTCAGTGTTCGTCTCGATTTAGTCTTTTTTGTTTTTGTCTAGATTTAGTCACAGAAAACTGATGATTTTTGTCTAGTTTTCGCTAATGAAAAAAAGGCATTTAATATTTTTATATTGTAAATAATGCAATTCTATTTATTAAGTATAGTCTAACCAAAACCCTATCAGCTGATTCACAATAAGTTCAGTAGAAGGCTAGAAGCCCAATAGTAACCAAACATTCCTTGAAATGGTCAATAGATTCAGAAATAGTCAGACATAGAATGGAACATATTCTGATTTAAATTGCTTCTTTTTTGTTTTAAACCAACAAAGCAACATTAGGATAATGTAAATACATGTAAATAAATACTTTTTTTTTACACTGATTGCAATTCTCACTGGGACCTACTGTACAAATTTCACACGTCACACACACATTCCCTTTTGTCCGTCGAGTACAACCGTAGATCGTTGACGTCACTTTAAACTTAAAACTTAAAATGGCGGCCCCCATCAGAGCATTTGGCTAACACAACATTAGCTTAGCGAACCTGCCACTGCACTTCTATGTGCATAAAGTGTGGTAACAAAATATCACAGCCCCTAAGACTGGGAGCGTTCTAACTCTACTGAGCATGTACCAAACATTATATGAAAAATAAAAAGTAATTACGATGTTTTAGTGCACTTCAGGCGCTAAAGGAATTCATAACTTATAGCAGGGTCAATCTCAGTGTTAGTACTCGTCTGTTTATTTTCTTTTCATACCAACATTACCTTTTTAAGTGAACGTGGTCTTGTCCTTGTTGTATCCATGTGTAATGTTGATAGTAGTGGGTGTACACACACGAAAGCGAGCAAGTCTGTCTCTGGGATATAGGTCCCGACTCCCAGGCTATTAGCTCTTTTCGCAGCCTAGCCATCCTCTCAGCCTCTGTCGTCTTAAATGCTATGTTCTTTTGGTAGAACTGTTCGGCTGCTGCCGAAGTGTTGAGAGAGTAGCAGATTCCGTTCATGGTTATTGGTATAAGCTGTAGTCAAGAGAGACCCGGGACACGGTTTTTAGCCTCACGTATGTTATGTAGCTTGGATTTTTGCCATAAAAGAGCTTAACCTGGAAACGGAAATGGGAATTATTTTGTCTCATCTTGTTTTAGTCAACATAAATTAAGAGAGAATTGGTCATGGTTTTTGTAAACTACATTTTTGTGTCCTCAGTTGTGGTCAACGATATTTAATTAACTATTTAGTCACGTTAGTGTCACATGGTCTTCATCCGACAGTCAGACTCACTCTCATCATTCAGATCACAATTGAAAACCCATCTGTTCAAACTCGCATATTCACTATAACCTCCATCACTGCCTAATACCCCCTGCTGTTTGTTTGTCTGTTATTTTAACTTCACAGTTTTTTATACTTCTTGTTGTTTATCTTATTCTTTTCTTAACCTTGTCTCTTAACTGCCTTGCTTACTGGGCATACTCACTATAACTGCACCCTGTGTGCCACTGTTTCATATTTCATACGTTTACATTATTTGTCTTGTTTTTAACTCCACTGACACTTTTGCCAAGATCATTGTTTTAATATTGACTGTTCTGTTTGTATGCCCTGTAAGGTGACCTTGGGTGTTTTGAAAGGCGCCTCCAAATAAAAGTTATTATTATTGTTATTAATAACGCGACGTCACGTCTTATTGTCGTCATGAAAAAAACCTTTGTTGACGAACATCTTTCGTCATAAACTTCGTTGACAAAATTAACACAGTAGCCTTAATGGTTCCATCTCTACACAGTAGTCATAATGGTTCCATCTCTACACAGTAGTCATAATGGTTCCATCTCTTCACAGTGGTCATAATGGTTCCATCTCTACACAGTAGTCATAATGGTTCCATCTCTACACAGTGGTCATAATGGTTCCATTTCTACACAGTAGTCATAATGGTTCCATCTCTACAGAGTAGTCATAATGGTTCCATCTCTACACAGTGGTCATAATGGTTCCATCTCTACACAGTAGTCATAATGGTTCCATCTCTACACTGTAGTCATAATGGTTCCATCTCTACACAGTAGTCATAATGGTTCCATCTCTACACAGTAGTCATAATGGTTTCATCTCTACACAGTAGTCATAATGGTTCCATCTCTACACAGTGGTCATAATGGTTCCATCTATACACATTAGTCATAATGGTTCCATCTCTACACAGTAGTCATAATGGTTCCATCTCTACACAGTGGTCATAATGGTTCCATCTCTACACAGTAGTCATAATGGTTCCATCTCTACACAGTAGTCATAATGGTTCCATCTCTACACAGTGGTCATAATGGTTCCATCTCTACACAGTAGTCATAATGGTTCCATCTCTACACAGTGGTCATAATGGTTCCATCTCTACACTGTAGTCATAATGGTTCCATCTCTACACAGTGGTCATAATGGTTCCATCTCTACACTGTAGTCATAATGGTTCCATCTCTACACAGTAGTCATAATGGTTTCATCTCTACACAGTAGTCATAATGGTTCCATCTCTACACAGTAGTCATAATGGTTCCAGCTCTACACTGTAGTCATAATGGTTCCATCTCTACACTGTAGTCATAATGGTTCCATCTCTACACAGTAGTCATAATGGTTCCATCTCTACACAGTGGTCATAATGGTTCCATCTCTACACAGTAGTCATAATGGTTCCATCTCTACACAGTAGTCATACTGGTTTCATCTACAGTAGTCATAATGGTTTCATCTACAGTAGTCATAATGGTTCCATCTCTAGTAGTCAGCACTGCAGGCTCTTGTTTCTAACTTCCGGTAGGACCTCAAGTTTCAAGTTTCTTTATTAATTTTCATACAAAAATACAGAATACTTTTATATGAAATGCTTCTTTCTGTTTTGCTCATGAGAGTGTGCTAGATAAAAATAGATAAGTATACAATAAGTATAAAATAAGTATAAAATAGAATGTCAAGTATGTAGACAAGTGTAAATGAAACAAAAGTGTTCAATATACATATATACAATATACAATGCAGAGTAGAGAAAAAGTAACTGAGTTACAGTACAATATACAGTACAATGCAGAAATGGGATGAGGTACAACTTAGGGTAAGGTGCAATGAGGTATGAGTTGTAGTGCAAATCTCTTTACCAATAAATATAAAGTGTGTTAAAGTGTCTAACGTGGGTAAAGTGGGTGCTACAGTGAGTTGTTTATTTAAAGTGAGTGTGTATGTGTGGATGTGTGTGCTGTGAGTGTATTTAATGGTTTGTTACATAGTGTTATTGTCGTTGAGCATCCTGATGGCTTGGGGATAGAAGCCCCTTCTGAGTCTCTCTGTGCTTGCCATGAGAGTCCGGTATCGCTTGCCTGACCGCAGCAGTTCAAAGAGGCAGTTGTTTGGGTGGCTAGAGTATTTTATTATTCTCTTAGCCTTACTCCTGCAACGCTTGTTGTAAATGTCTTGGAGAGTGGGAAGCCCACCTCCAATTGTGCGTTCGGCTGAACGGGCCACTCTCTGTAGTCTGCTACGGTCTTGTGCGGAGCTATTCCCAAACCAGGAGGTGATATTGCCAATCAGGATGCTCTCCATTGTGCATGAGTAGAAGTTCTTAAGGATCTTCTGACTCACGTTGAACTTCCTTAGGCACATAAGGAAGTAGAGGCGTTGTTGTGCCTTCTTGACTACACTGTCAATGTGTGTGGTCAATGTCAAGTCCTCGGATATGTGGACTCTGAGGTACTTAAAACTGTTCACTCTCTCAACCGGTGCCCCGCCGATGCTGAGGGGGCTGTAGTCCCTGGCCCCTGACCTCCTGAAGTCCACAATCATCTCCTTTGTTTTCCTGACGTTCAGGGAGAGGCTGTTCTCCTGACACCATCCCGCCAGAACCTCTACCTCTTCCAGGTAGGCCCTCTCGTCGTTTGCAGAGATCAGGCCCACCACTACTGTGTCGTCAGCAAATTTGATGATTTTACCTGCTCATGTAAATCAATCTAGATTTACAGGGTACATAGCACATGCATGGGTATGATCTCTTTTGAAAGGTAACATTCTGAAGTTTCTTAGACAATAAAGAAAAATTACTTTGAGCGCTAATGAAATAAAGTAACAGAGGTTTTAACACACTGAAGTAAAACGTTTTGTTTTCTCACATACAATAGAGTTTTATTCATCACATACATACCAGGGCATACAGTGAAATGCGGTTGGCCATGCCCGCTACCATTGTGCAATAAAACAATAGTAACTGAATTAAAATAGTAATTGAGAGGTATGAGCTGGAAAACATAATGGTTCCATTGCCTGAAGTCGTATGTAGTACAGGTCCAACGTTTATAAAAATCCCACAGAAAAGGAATGTTTTACAAATGTTTTTGTAATGTGTGTACCGGTAAACATTTGATATGATTATCTTCTTGTGTCACCTTAACCACTCTCAGCGCCCGTCTGGGATTGCATGCAGAGCAGACGCTCCTTGGCTACAACGGTGGTCAATCATTTTCGCCATGAGCGGTGACTGGTCAGTTCAGCACCGTTCACAACCGGATGAGCAGGTCATTCGTCAGAATGGCTTGTCAAATGACGCTCATCGGATATTTTTTCTTGTAACTCGAGAACGAATTCACACAATAGGTTGAGTGTGGTGGCGATCGAAAGGCGGCAAATTCTACTTTCCAACAATGTATTGGTTGATCGGTGAAAACGCAGCCCGGAGCCGACAGACGAGGGCAGAGTGCTGTGAAGTGCTGCCTCATGTGAATCCTTCACCATGATATAAGCTGATGTATCACTGGTGTGGTCGGCGTGGTTGGTGTGGTTGGTGTGGTTGGTGTGGTTCTCTATCATGAAGCACCTGGTATCAAATCGATGCATCGAATCGAACACATTAGAATCGATGCATTTCGATTAATCGATGCATCGTTACCCCCCTACTGTATATATATATACACACACAGATACACAAACAAACACAAGTATACACAGTATATACAAACACAAGTCCATACAGATAAATACACACATACACATACACGTGTGCAGGCACACACACAAACACATGGACACACTCTCTGTCTTGGTTACTCAGGCTGTGGATAGTC
>NW_028170173.1:0-2500 GCF_963971535.1 Notolepis coatsorum
AAATTACACGGTCGACCACATAATCCCAGTCAGAGTGGAAGAAGCTATATTCCGAGGCGGCGGGGCCCAAATTAAACGACCGACTGAGATTGCTGCTGCATGGGAAAGACACAGGACACGACGCGGGTCTCCTCCTAACAACCCATTCTTTTCTATTTTTGAAGCCTCTCAATAATTCATAGATAAAACAAAACACAACAAATACCTCGAGACGTACGTGGCGCTGTATAGCCGGTAAATTAATCCCCGCAAAATGAAATAGAACTTTTTTTTATCTTCGCCGCTCAAATCGAAGCAATACCGTGATATTATTATTAAAGCGTGGCGAGCGAGAGGAGAGACAAACACTGAGACGAATAACAGAAGAGCCGCAGGGACGCAGTGTCGAGGAGGAGGAGGAGGAGGAGGAGGAGGAGGAGGAGGAGGAGGAGGAGGAGGAGGAGGAGGAGGAGGAGGAGGAAACGCCGCTTCATCTCGGAGAGCGAGCTTCTGTTTGATATCAGCGTTATTGTCTGTAAATTGTAAACACGCGAGCCGCCGTCGGGACGTCCTCACTTACAGCCGAAGCCGATCATATGGCCACCTGTATTTTAAACCTCAATGTTGTTTCGTAACATTGTATTATATAATTGATGTAAAAATCGACAAACTACCGGTATATGATATGATCTTCCTTTATTGATCCCCTCTGGGGAAATGCGGGGCCTCATTGCAGCATGGGGGAGGGGGGGAGGGGTGAGGTACAGGTATGGGGCAGGGTAATAGTAGAAAGACATAAATATAGGCCATCGAATTTGATTTACAAGTTTACAAAATAAACAATGTAAACCATATAAATAGAAACAACAGTGTATAACAGTGTAATAATATACATACAATCTCAATAGTATCCATTCGGAATGAGCTGTTGCACTTCGGAAAGAGCTCCCGAAATCCTTTTTGTTTATTTTCTTACTATACATTCATTACAAATCCAAGAATCCACTGTAAGCAAAAAGCACTGCCCTGAGTTTGCTCGGATCAGGGTCGGTCTGCGTCTGCTTGAGATTGTCCCCTCTGTTGTTGCAGAGTTTAAAACCTTGATCTCCAACCTTTGTCAATCAAGTTGTACGTGTTTTAATTGATTTGTCACATCCTCGCCTCATCTTGTGACTTTATATGCTTTTCTTATAGCTCATTTCTGTACGTACACTCGACATCACTGTAAATGAGGGAAACCTCAGTTGCATTTCGTGTTTACATGAATGAAGGTTTGAAATGGAAAATGTTTTAATACTACATCACAAATCCAAGAATCGAGAGCACAAAAGCACTCGTTTGTTCTACGTCGCTCTGCTCAAGACGATGATATCATCACCGGTGTTGTTGAGATCAAAAAGCGTTCATTTGAAGTGGGTGGGTGGGGGGGGGTATCCGAGGACAAAATATGGTCTTTATATATCTGCGTTACTTATTCTCTCCGTGTTCGTCCCCCGTGTGGGCGACTAAGTTGCGTCTCCTGCCGTGTCCTCTGGGTTATATTGAATTACACGCTGCTCTCCTATTTACCGGAAAAACAGGTCCTGGAGATATTAACAAGGAAGGTGATATTTACAGGTCCTGGAGATATTAACAAGGAAGGTGATATTTACAGGTCCTGGAGATATTAACAAGGAAGGTGATATTTACAGGTCCTGGAGATATTAACAAGGACGGTGATATTTACAGGTCCTGGAGATATTAACAAGGACGGTGATATTTACAGGTCCTGGAGATATTAACAAGGAAGGTGATATTTACAGGTCCTGGAGATATTAACAAGGAAGGTGATATTTACAGGTCCTGGAGATATTAACAAGGAAGGTGATATTTACAGGTCCTGGAGATATTAACAAGGAAGGTGATATTTACAGCGGCCTGCAGCAGCGCAGGTGGGCGGAGGTACTGCTCCCCCTGTAAGCCGGGGGGGGGGGGGGGGGGTTATATTCACAGTGCTGAGAGAGGCTTAAAGAGGAGACGCATATGTGACCGAGCCCAGCTGTTCATCATGTGACAGAGCCCAGCTGTTCATCATGTGACAGAGCCCAGCAGTTCTATATGTGATCCAGCTGTTCTACATGTGATCCAGCTGTTCTACATGTGATCCAGCTGTTCTACATGTGATCCAGCTGTTCATCATGTGACAGAGCCCAGCTGTTCATCATGTGATCCAGCTGTTCATCATGTGACAGAGTCCAGCTGTTCATCATGTGATCCAGCTGTTCATCATGTGATCCAGCTGTTCATCATGTGATCCAGCTGTTCATCATGTGATCCAGCTGTCCATCATGTGATCCAGCTGTTCATCATGTGACAGAGCCCAGCTGTTCATCATGTGATCCAGCTGTTCATCATGTGATCCAGCTGTTCTACATGTGATCCAGCTGTTCTACATGTGATCCAGCTGTTCATCATGTGACAGAGCCCAGCTGTTCATCATGTGATCCAGCTGTTCATCATGTGATCCAGCTGTTCATCATGT
>NW_028170173.1:7500-14512 GCF_963971535.1 Notolepis coatsorum
CGTGCGCACGGCTCAGTGAGCAGCGCACGTCGCCTTCATTACGGAGGGCCTGGATGGAGGGCAGAAGAAACATTACCAACAAAACACACTTATAATTGCATTCTTTTATTGTTCTGCTCTTCGACCGGGAGACGTCTTGCAGCGGAGATAAGAGTCCTCGCCGTCACGGAATGTTTAGAACGCCCGGCGTTGTATTCTCTCCATGTTGGAGGCTACGGTTTGCTATGTGCAAAACAATGGCTGCTATGTTTTGATGTAAAAGAAATTTATAGACAGAAATGTACTCCTTGTACACGACGAGTCACGGTGAAACGGTGATATAAACGGTCATTAAACGGTAAGTGGTGCATTTATACAACAGCTTTTATCCAAAATCGCTTTACAATTTTGTTCCTCACGTGCACCCGTTCACACACCGACGGCGGAGGCGACCGTGCGAGGGGCCGACCTGCTCATCGGGAGCAATTAGGGGTTAATAATAAGTGTCTTGCTCAAGGACACTTCGACGCGCTGAAGAGCGGGAATCGAACCGGGAACCTTAGACGACCGCGCTACCTCTTGAGCCACTGTCGACCACGGTTAATAAAGTGTTTTTTTCTCCAGTGTTTCACCTGCTGTAGAGACTGAGGCATCTTCTTTCAAAAGTGGGTTACCGACAGTTAGAAGCGGCCATGTCGGGAGAGCGAGAGCTACACTAACACTCTGTGCAAAAAGGCCTTACTCTGCGTTCCCCCCGCAAGCCGCTACATAAAGAGGGGGAGCCTGAGACCAGGGCACGATCATACGGTCCTCTATCAAAAGATTACACGAATTCTCGCTGAAATAAATATCTTCTTTTTTTTGTCCTACGAGGATATTACTTGACCCCGAATTGCCATGCTTCTTTAGTACGCCCCAGAGCTATTAGATCTGAAGATATAGATTCTAAAGCATATATAGAGGCACACACACACACACACACACACACACACTCTTTATCAATAAATGACAGGCATGAGCAGACAAGTGTCGTTTCCTCAAGCAAAATGAATCCTCCCTGAATCCTCCTCCCTCACATCTATCCATCCGCTGCTCAGAGACGCACCGCGCCCACCGTTTCTGAAGATCTCTCCCTCCGAAGTGACATCACTCCACAGATTGAAAACCACTATTTCATTGAGCAGAAAATTGCTATTGAATTTGGAGCCTGAATAATTGGAAGGAGCCCATGGCCCACCACCCCCCCTCCCACCACCCCCCCCCCCCCCCCCCCCCCCCCCCACCCCCAGCGGGCAGACGAGCAGCTGGAGACAGAGTTATGTTTTACTGTCACACTCAAACCAATGACATTCTGAAGCTGAGCGGCACAAATGGCCTGGGTATTGTTGGATGGCGTGGGGTATTGTTGTTGGACGGGACATTGCTCTCCTTTGTAACATGAGATGAGCCGTAGCAACAGGAGTCAGTCGGCAGGCGGTTTGGAAGGATGCGCTCCCGCTTTGATTCCAGAGAGAGGAGGCGGCCGTCGTGACGGAAAGAGGAAAATCAGCATTTTGCAGAAACGAGTCGAGCACTCAGCATAACGTTTACATTTGTTATGTTTTTTTTTTTTGTCAGCGCGTAGCTTTTTTCTCTTACGGGATAATACGACCCGCACTGCGATCTTTTGTTTAAGCTGTGTTCAGCTGTTTAACGACGTTTAATCTTTCCGTATAAGATGAGCTGTGTTTTTAAGGACTGGGTATTCTCAGCACTGCATTCTTAACGATTCACAAGGGTGTCGCATCTATTTCCCATTCGATATCGACTCCGGTTCCATTCGATATCGACTCTGGTTCCATTCGATATTGACTCGGTTCCATTCGATATCGACTCCGGTTCCATTCGATATCGACTCCGGTTCCATTCGATATCGACTCCGGTTCCATTCGATATCGACTCCGGTTCCATTCGATATCGACTCCGGTTCCATTCGATATCGACTCCGGTTCCATTCGATATCGACTCCGGTTCCATTCTATATCGACTCCAGTTCCATTCTATACCAACTCCAGTTCCATTCGATATCGACTCCGGTTCCATTCTATATCGACTCCAGTTCCATTCTATATCAACTCCAGTTCCATTCTATATTGACTCCGGTTCCATTCGATATCGACTCCGGTTCCATTCGATATCGACTCCGGTTCCATTCTATATCGACTCCGGTTCCATTCGATATCGACTCCGGTTCCATTCGATATCGACTCCGGTTCCATTCGATATCGACTCCGGTTCCATTCGATATCGACTCCGGTTCCATTCTATATCAACTCCAGTTCCATTCTATATTGACTCCGGTTCCATTCGATATCGACTCCGGTTCCATTCGATATCGACTCCGGTTCCATTCTATATCAACTCCAGTTCCATTCTATATTGACTCCGGTTCCATTCGATATCGACTCCAGTTCCATTCGATATCGACTCCGGTTCCATTCTATATCAACTCCAGTTCCATTCGATAACGACTCCGGTTTCATTCGTGTCCAGTTCCATTCGATATCGAGTCCAGTTCCATTCGATATCGACTCCGGTTCCATGGACTCCAGCGATTCACGCGTGTGAGTTTTCCTCTGTGGTTCGGCTGAAACTCGAGGCGAACTAGAGACGTCTGCAGGAGCGGGACGCGCTGGGAAATAACGTTTAGCAAAAAGACATCGATTACAAGATCGGTCTTGGGATTCTAAGAATCGATTGGATTGGATTCAAATCAAACAAATTCAAAATATTTATTTTAGCAACAACATGTCGCCTCCACCGTCGGTGTGTGAACGTGTGAGTGAATGGGTGAATGTGAGGCATAAGTTGTAAAGCGCTTTGGATAAAATTTTATATAAATGCACCATGTACCGTTTACAAGCTGTACAGCAAATATACAGTTAGACCTACATGAATGACGGAAAATCCTAAACGGAAATGTTTTTACATGCAAAATACCACCTCTACACAACAACAGTGACTATGTTCCTACCTGCGAGGCAGTAATAGTCCTCTTTAAATCGTCTACAATGACTAAAACCACATCTGTTTAACGACAAAAACAAAGACAATTCTTCAATAGCATTCCCTCTATTTATCTGGCGCACTTCCTGCACCGCGGTTGGCCCGGGCTCGATGTCCGTCTCCCTGGGCCCGCCCCCTGGCCCTCCCTATACATCCAATGATGGTTTTGTGAACCCATTAGCCTGTCATTGGTTTAGAGACTCCAAATGACCCTATGTGTCTCCGGCGCTGAAGACTCATTCATACCCTCCCTCCCTCCCTCCCTCCCTCCCCCTCTCACACCCCAGGCCACTGGCGATACTGATGACCAGAGGATGGACACACACACACACATACACACACACATACACACACACCTCACATGGCAAGCATGCACGCACACAGAAACAGACACACACCTCACATGGCAAGCATGCATGCACACAGACACACACACACACCTCACATGGCAAGCATGCACGCACACAGACACACACACACACACCTCACATGGCAAGCATGCACGCACACAGAAACACACACACACACACCTCACAGGGCAAGCATGCACGCACACAGAAACACACACACACACACCTCACAGGGCAAGCATGCACGCACACAGAAACAGACACTGATGGCGCGGTGGTGGTGGTGGTGGTGTTGTTGGTGTAATGTGCTTTGTTGTGTGAAGGTATCAATCAGGAGGGGGGGGGGGGGGGGGCAGATTATTAGAGTGTCTGAAAGAGATCAAACAATGTTGCCGTCCGCGCCGCACACGGCTGATTTACCGGCCGCCTGATGAAGCGCCGCGGCTCTCAGTCAGCCGCTACATGACGGCCGGCCGCGCTCTCAGGATAAATTATTGCCGCGCCGCGCGGTAATGTCTCCTCCCCACCTAGCAACCAGCAGCAGGGCGGGGTCAGCGGTTACTGTGTCGTGGCGGGGAGAGGGAGGGGGGGGGGGAGGGGGGGGGGGGGGGGGTACACACACACACACGCACTAACACACGCACTGACACACACACACACGCACTGACACACTAACACACACACTGACACACACACTGACACACACACTGACACACACACTGACACACACACACACACACTGACACACACACTGACACACACACACACGCACTGACACACTAACACACACACTGACACACACACTGACACACACACTGACACACACACTGACACACACACACACACACTGACACACACACTGACACACACACTGACACACACACTGACACACACTGACACACGCACTGACACACACACACACACACACACTGACAGACACACACACACTGACACACACGCACACACACACGCACTGACACACCACGCACACACACACTGACACACACACACTGACACACAACACACGCACACACACTGACACACACACACACGCACACACACTGACACACACACTGACACACACACACTGACACACACGCACACACACACACACACACACTGACACACACACACTGACACACACACTGACAGACACACACACTGACACACACACACTGACACACACACTGACAGACACACACACACACACACACACTGACAACACACACACTGACAGACACACACACACTGACACACACACTGACACACACACACTGACACACACTGACACACACACACTGACACACACACTGACACACACACACTGACACACACACACACTGACAGACACACACACACACTGACACACACACACACTGACAGACACACACACTGACAGACACACACACACACTGACAGACACACACTGACACACACACACACTGACAGACACACACACTGACACACACACTACACACCACACACAGACACACACACACACACTGACACACACACACTGACACACACACACTGACAGACACACACACTGACACACACACACACTGACACACACACACACTGACACACACACTCACGGAGGAACATTTTCAAAACAAAAAAATGTCTCCTGCGAAATAAGCTGTGACCTGTTTTGACCTGCAGCTCAAAGAACCGGAATCGAGAACGTTTAGAACAGGAATCGAAATGGAGAATCACCTGAATCGGAACCGGAGTCGTTCAAATCCAAACGATGCCAAACTATAGTCCTGAATAACACGCATGTTATTTCTGTGAACGCCGATACGTATATGATGTATATATTAGGGATGTCCGATATTATCGGCCGATATCGGCAGTAAAATGTGATATCGGAAAATATCGGTATCGGTAAAAAAAAAAAAAACAACAACAATATATAAAGAATTTTTATTTTCTTTTTTTTACATTTATTTAACCTTTATTTACCCAGGCAAGCAAGTAAGAACCAATTCTTATTTTATTTATTGTCAAAAGTATGCATGTTGGTTTAATTCAACAACAAGAGATATGTAATGTTAATTTTGACTTTTTTAATGATCATATTTTGCACAGATAATTCTTACATTTAGAAAGCCTTTTTGAATGCATCCAGTGAAATTATTAGCTACCTGAAATTATTCAGTTTTTTTGGGGGAAACCCTGCATATATCGGTATCGGTATCGGAAATTAAGAGTTGGACAATATCGGAATATCGGTATCGGTAAAAAAGCCAATATCGGACATCCCTAGTATATAAATATGAACATCATGTATATGATGTTTTCTTTTATGGCAAAACACGAGCATCGATCGACGTGTCGTCCACCTCCCCCCCCCCCCCCCACGCAACAAGGAGACCGGCTAGTCGGGGGCGTGGGAGGGTTGGGGGGGTTGGGGGGTTGGGGGGGGGGTACAGCTCACGCCCGCTGCCTGGCAGGACATCATCCCTCACGGGGACCAATCATAACTATTTCATGTCACGTCCCATTCTTACCCTTTTCTTATTTATTTACTCAAGATGGCATCTTTCCGGACGGGGAGCTGGTAGGTCAACCGAGAGTGGGTTCTCATCCAGGGACCGGCAGAGAGAGTGGGGGGGGGGGGGGGGGGGACTATAGCGGGATGCTAAAAGATAGATGCTGTCAATTGAAGTGTAATGAATATTTTACCGCTGCTTTATCCATTAGAGGAGGAGTGTCTTTTTTTCTTTCCGTAAAAAAGATAAAATGGATGGATGTGGTAAGAAGAAGTGGAAAAACTGAAACGGTAACAAAACAAAAAGCCAAGTGGATCTTTTTTCAGATTCCCTCCGTCCTGAGCAGAGAGACCCGAGGAGATGGAGTTCAGACACTATAGTCTTACAATTGATTAGATTAAAATGTATTGTCAAAAGTTGTTCAACCAGAGTGCAAATGTAACAATGAAGTGCAATAGTAATATACAATGTACAGGTGATTAAACTGGGTGTAAAATATATAAACTAGTACTACTGAGTAATAGTGCTAATCAGATGTATGTGTACAGAGTTGTAGTATTAATATGTACAGTGATACAAGTGTAAAGACACTATGGTAGTAAGTCATGCTGACCAGCAGTGTAACTAGTAAGAGTAGATAAGGGATATGTACAGATGTAGATATAGTATCTACAGACATGTAAAAAGGATTATGTGCAGGTATGTACAGACAGATGTAGATAGATATATATATAGGGTAAGGATAAATATATATATATATACAGCATTATTGTACACAGCATTATTGTTCATGCTATCATACAGTAGGTATATAGAAGGATTATATGCATTTATATCAGACAGATAGATAGATAGATAGATAGATAGATAGATAGATAGATAGATAGATAGATAGATGATAGATAGATAGATAGATAGATAGATAGATAGATAGATAGATAGATAGATAGATAGATAGATAGATAGATAGATAGATAGATAGATAGATAAGGATATATATATATGCAGTAAATAAATATATAAATCTATGTGGGGGGCGACAGTGGTTCAGGAGGTAGAGCCGTTCGTCTGGTAATCAGAAGGTTCCCGGTTCAATGGTGCATTTATATAACAGCTTTCATCCAAAGCGCTTTACAATGTGTT
>NW_028170172.1:0-45000 GCF_963971535.1 Notolepis coatsorum
TGGTCGCAAAGTTTCGATATATCGATTTTCCAAGCTTGGATATGAGCACACGCAATAACAACCAATCAGTGAAGGAGATGGCCGACAGCGGAAGGAGACCTCTGGGGAGAGGTAGGACTCAAGTAGTAAACAAGGCTGGCTAGGATAATTAGCTTGCACGGCGCTATTTTATAGTTTACGTGCCGAGTGGGTGTGTGGCGTGAATTCTGAGGCCACGGTTATAGTAGTGTGGGGTATGCGGTGGACGTCGTTGCAATGTATTGGGGCGGAACAGAGTATTTTAGGGTCATATTTAGTACATTGTCATGGGATACACCGCTTGCTCTGGCTAACTGCTAATGTGCGCGGACTGATGACGACATCAACTCGAGACATTCGCAGCAGCAAAACAAGTCTATTAATAGCCCGTCCATCGGCGCCGGGCATAAAAAGTTAATTAAACTTGACAGACATTATATCGACGATAATTATCAATATCGAGTTATATGAAAATAATTTTATAATTTTATCGTGATAACGTTTTTGGCCATATCGCATGGCTGGTAATCAAAGTGTTAACCTTAACCCTAACCCTAACCTTAACCTTAACCCTAACCATAGCTGTCAACATTGGGATTTTCAAAAAAACGGGAGAGCTCAGCTGCTCTCTGCTGAGCTGCCTCGTCGCTGCCATCTGCTGGTCAAAACCTGTATGTACCCAAGGACTGGGTGAACTACTAATTGCTACATTAAATTAATCAGATACCTGGTTGAAAGTGAAATGCTGTGTACATCCCTGCATTAAATGAATGGAAGTGTCAGTGTTTCTGTAGAGGAGATGGAACGCCTGCTCTTGTCGGCACTGCGCATCCGTGGAATCGCAAGGCCATAGATTTAGAATAGATAGAAAGGGCACATTGTGGTGTATCATAATAAATTTGTTGAATACAATAGGATTTTTATAACGTTGACACAAATTAAGGAATATTTACATTAAGTTCTCTTTTACCTCTTTTTTAATTCACTCATTAATTTAATTGTAGGTACTGTTTATATTGTATAGTCCTGTGTGTTGTATATTGTGTTCTATGTTACTTTTGTGTTTAGTGTCTCTTTCTATATACACCGTGGGAAGGGCGGCACGTAATTGAATTTCTGTATGTCTTGCACAAATTGGAAAATTACAAAGTTGACTTTGACATTTAACGTAGTGTCAGACACTAATTGTAATGTTAAAAACGGATACTGCTGTAATATAAAGTGAAATTCTACCATGCCTCAATGTATCAACTTTAAACATACACTAAATGTTAAAGGGGAACTATCTTATAAATGGCCTTTTTCAGTGTTTAGCATTGTTTCCTAGCTATGTGGACTTATATTAATATGATCTATGTCTCTAATTCTCATATTGGCGCATTCTTCCAATTCTCCTCTCACAATATTCACCCTCACTGAACTGAGTCATCTGAAAATGTGATGATTTGTGATGTCAGAAAGACACCGCTGCATGATAATGTTCAGGCGCCGGCGCCGCGGCGCAGTGGTTTAGGAGCCCAGGCTCAAAACGGCTTGAGATCTTGAGGTAGAAAAATGCTGTTTTTGAGGACTTGATTAGAAATACAAAACAATGAATTAAAAAAATATATATAATTACAGAGGTGTTCCATAAACTCACAGGAATTGTGTAAAAGTGCCCAAATAGTGAAGGAAATAGTAAAATAGTTCCCCTTTAATGTTAGAAATGTTAATTTCCATTATTTCCACCATGTGCAACATTTCCTAAGAACAGCAACACCTCAAGAGATGAGACGCTTGGATTGTGATTGTATGACAAGAGGAGCAGAGAAGAAGGAGACAGACAAGAGGAGCAAAGAAGAAGGTGTCTAGACTGCCGGAAATTCACAAGAAGAAGAAGAAGAAGAAGTTTGTCTGCAACCGTCTTCCAGTCTGACTTCCTGTGCTAACGTTCTAATCTACACTGCTGCCACCTGTCGTCACGGACGGGAATTGCAGCCATTTTGTATAAATAAAAAAAAACTGGAAAAACATGGGAAAATATTTTAATGGGAGGATGGCGGGAGAGAATTTTCAAGTTTCTTTAGTTTCTTTATTAGTTGTCATACAGAAGTACAGAGTACTTTTATACAAAATGCTTCTTTCTGTTACGCTCCAGAGACTGTGCTAGACAAAAATAGAAAAGTATAAAATAAAATAAGTATAGCAAGTAAAAAATAGAAGTTGTAACTGAGGGGTTACAAAACCCAGACTGTATTAAAGATTGTGATAGATTAAACCACTGCTAATTACTATTATTATTACTTGCCAGAAAGTACAGTTATAAATGGCAGACACTCAGAATAATACGGCACGGTGACAAAGAAATATCATTTAGAATATTTATTATTATGCAGCAATTGTACAGAATGGGAATTAAGGGTTGCGCTTGTATGGCGAAGAATATGAATAAAGTCAGTCAGTAGCAAAGTCAGTTGGAATGAATAATTCCTAAGCTGGGATACTAGACTAAACGCCGCCTGGCGTAGGGTGGCACTATAGTGGGCAAACGATGGTACCGCTGGAGACAGGGGGGTATCCTCCCAGAGATGTAAGCTCTGGAGGAAAGAAGAATGTTCGGATACTCAGTCTGTTCAATTGAAGAAAGGGGTTCTCGTATAGATCCAGTCCTTGTAATCCAAATGCTCAGCAACAAAGCAATAGCTGTAATCCAATTGCCCGATAGCAATGACGATAGCTAGCCAGCTTCGGTCCACGAAGCTAGCCCGAGGTAAGATCTTCAAGGTGGTTAAATCCAAACGACAGTGGGTATTAACGAGGCTCTTCTCATCGGTAGTACGTTCCACAATCACTATAATCCAACCAATACTGGTTCTGCAATCGCCGCCGTAGGTTCCAATATGCACATGTCCAGTAGGTCCACGACTAGGCCCTCCTCGTGTACTGGCACTAACTACTAAGTCCACGCACACTTGCTAAGGTTGCACTAGTTACTAAACGAACGAACTGCTTGGTAATGTCGCACACGAACGAACTGCTGTAACACGATTTACACTAAATGACGACTCTTTACTTCACATTAAGCTAAGTCGAACTTGACGTTACTGCATTAACTCTGACACTTTTACTATTCACTTCGCACGTTAGGTTCACAACACTCTGTTTAGACGAACTGCTTCACACTACATTAGAATCACACTACTGCTGCGCCTTCCACGATATATATACTTAAGTGGCTTTCTAGTGCCAAGCCTCATCTCTCGTCTCGAATCAATGCGCCGGCACCAGGCATGTTCCAACATGCCCAGACTCGCCTTTGAACCTGACTTTAGGGGCGCGTTGCCTGGCGCCGAGAACGTCAAGGGCGTTATCCAATGAGGAAAGTGAATATTACTAGGATTCAAACGCAGGCTTAAAGGGAGATGACTTATATATATAAATAATATACAAGGTATATAAAACAATAAACGTAGATTCTCAGCTTTAATCTGGCCCTTCACAACAGAAGTCATGTAAGTAGACACAAGTGTTCAGTATGTACATATGTACAATGTTCAATGCAGAGTAGAAGTAACTGAGTTACCATACAATATACTATACAATATACTAATATACAATACTATATAGTGCAAAGCAGAAATGGGATGAGGTACAATTTAGGTACAATTTACAGTAAGGTGTAATGAGGTATGCGTTGTAGTGCAAATTATTTACCAATAAATATAAAGTGTGTTTAGGTGTTCTAAAGTGTGTAAAGTGGGTGCTGCAGTGAGTTGTTTGTTTAAAGTGAGTGTGTGCTTGTGGATGTGTGTGTTGTGAGTGCATTTGATGGTTGTTACATAGTGTTATTGTTCGTTGAGCATCCTGATGGCCTGGGGATAGAAGCTTCTTCTGAGTTTTTCTGTGCTTGCCATGAGACTCTGGTATCGCTTGCCTGACCACAGAAGTTCAAAGAGGCAGTTGTTTGGGTGGCTGGAGTCTTTGATAATTCTCTTAGCCTTACCCATGCACCGCTTGAAAGGTTGAAATACTGGAGAATCCAGGGAAAAACGGGATGGTTGACAGGTATGATCCCTAACCCTAACCTGCAACACGGAACACAGAAATGCAAATGCTGGAGTCCTCACTGCTTGTAAAAATAAACAGCACAAACTGACTACTGCACAGTCAAACCGAGTACAAGCCCGAATGGAAGGTCTGGACTGGAGGGAGGTGTGTGAAGAGTTGGCTGAGGGGGCTGCGAGGGACAGGGCTGCGAGGGACAAAGCGGCCCAGGATAAGATAGCAGGGGGCAAGGAGGGTCCCGCGGAGGGGGGCTCAGACAGGAAGTAGCAGCAGTAGAGGCACTCCAATGGACAATGTAGTTGATGACGGGGTCCAGTAGAAGAAGAAAAAGAAGGTGAAGAAGGAGAAGAAGGAGAAGAAGAAGAGCCCATAAAAAGAATTGCGGAGGGCAGTAATACGCCTCGATGCGTCTACTCTGCCGGAAATTCAAATAAGAAGAAGAAGAAGAAGAAGCATGAGACGGGTAGGTGTGAGTATTGCGGTAGGCAGGAAACAGTGGAGCATGTGTTAGTGGAGTGTAGTAAGTATAGGGAAGAGAGACAGATCCTAAAAGAAAGGTTAGAGAGAGACCACATCAAGCTGGAGGTAAGAGAAGTGTTGCGACTGAGTTCAGGGAATGTGGGGTATAGGGCAATTTTTAATTTTCTAAATAGTACAGGTTTGAGTGATAGGATATAGAGTAGTGTAGAATAGGGATTGGCATGTGCATAATCCATCTAGCTCTAAAATCAATTTCAGTAGGTGGCGGTAATGCACCAACACGTTAGTGCCAACCGCCAATAAACATTAGAAGAAGAAGAAGAAGAAGAAGGTTCGTCCCTTCACTTCTCCACCATCTTCAGACAAGCCACATCGACACCAGAGCTCCATAACTGTCCTCTCATATTGCATGCAGTCAACAAGGTACGTTTGGGGCCGTAATGCGCTTGTAGTTAAGTTCATTGGGTTAACAACCACCCTTGCAACGACCGATAAATTGTATGTATGTTGTTATGGTTTGATCCGTGATTGATTGTATTTCATGTATGTTTTCACAGTTTTACGGTTCGGAATAAAGATGTTCTCTTCGAACGGAAATAAAGCCAATCAGTAAAGATCAAAGACGAGTTGCGTCATCATTGCAAGAGATGCAGTTACACCGAGTACAAGCCCCGAAGTCCCGCCTCAAACAGAGTACAAGCCACGAAGCCCCGCCCAGACGTTGGGCTTGCGGCTCTGCAGATATCCCCTATTGAACCAGTCTGTTAAAAGAGGGGAAGAGAGAGGATGAAATGATGCACGGAGGATCGTGAAGGACATGTTTATCACTGATCTTTTTTTTCTCACCGAAGGACGTGTGGTTTCGTCGGACGTGGTCATGATGGCAAAGTGGGCCGAATACAGTGTGGCGTCTGCCGCGCTGGTGTAGTTTACGCAGGGGTCTCCACGTTAAGGACGATGGTGGACAAAAATCGGACACTGGGGCACGAGACACCGGGTCTGAAAGAGGGACAATGTCCAGGGATTTCTCGATGCTAACACCATGTGTGCTGTACCAATGGATCACTTTTTCAGGAGGAAGAGGGCCGGTCTGTTGAAAACTCTCCTGAGTTTGTCTCTAATTTTTGCGTTGTTTATAATGATCCATAAATTAAAACTCGCGGATAAGGATGTCGTGGGAGCCAAACATATTAGGGACACTGGATGGTGTGGACCCGAGTGTGTTGCGTTCAAAGAGAAAGCGGTCGTGAAAAGTAATTTGGGGAACTTTTCGCCACCTGTGTTCGGCGATGAATTGGACGCGCAACGGGTGACCGTCTCCAACGGGACACGGGCATCCTGGGACGTGCACGTTATGAACTGTAGTGAAGATTCATCTGTGAGGACCAAAGACTGGTTTCGGCGCTTGGATCCCAGATTTCACCAGTTTGTGCTGCACAGACACTGTAGGTACTTTCCAATGTTGATCAACCACCCGGACAAGTGCGCGGATGGAGACGTTCACTTGCTCATGGTGGTCAAGTCCATCATAGAACAACACGACAGGCGGGAGGCGGTGCGCAAGACGTGGGGCAGAGAACAGACGATTGATGGGAAGAAAATAAAAACGCTGTTTCTTTTAGCAAGCCCGACGAACGGCAAAGACACTAAAAACCTCCAACAGCTAATCGAGTACGAGGACAGGGTCTACGGGGACATCCTTCAATGGGATTTCATGGACACCTTTTTCAACCTCACTTTGAAAGAGGTGAACTTTCTCAAATGGTTTGACATTCACTGCTCTAGTGCCAAGTTCATATTCAAGGGAGATGATGACTAGGGTTGGGCATCGTTTGGATTTGAACGATTCCGGTTCCGATTCCGATTCTCCATATCGATTCCTGTTCTAAACGATTCTCGATTCCGATTCTTTGAGGTGCAGGTCAAAACAGGTCACAGCTTATTTCGAAGGAGATTTTTTTTTATTTTTTTTTTTCAAAAAGAAAATCATACTATTCACATTTCAGTTGACTTGATACAGTTTAATTTGGTTGCTGTACTGTAACTAGGGAACAAAAAAAAAAAAAAAAAAAGTAAAAAAAAAAAAGTAAACAAAAAAAAAAAAAATTTAGAATCGAAAATTCAAATATGTTACTTCCGGTTCCAGAACCGGAAGTTAGGAACCGGTTCCTATTAGAACCGGTTTTCGGTGCCCAACCCTAATGATGACGTGTTTGTCAACACTAACAACCTGTTGGATCTCATTGATTTCAAGGTCGAGGAGCGCAAAGTGCTCAATTTATTTGTCGGGGACACCATCTCCAAAGCTATCCCCATCAGAAACCGCCAAAGCAAATATTACATTCCCAAAGAGTTATATGATAAGCCATATCCCCCTTACGTCGGCGGCGGAGGTTTTCTGATGTCCTCGCCGCTGGCCAGGCAGCTGTTCGTGGTGTCGGAGGACTTGGAATTGTATCCAATCGATGACGTGTTTTTAGGCATGTGCGTGCAGAGGCTCCACTTGGCACCCGAGATGCACTCCGGGTTCAGGACCTTTGGCATCACCAAACGCCGTGTGAGCCCCATGAACAGTGAGCCGTGCTTCTACAAGAACCTCATTGTGGTGCACAAACTGAACCTGCAAGAACTGCTCAACATGTGGACCGTGGTGCAAAGGGAAGACCTCGTTTGCGCAAAAAGGACCTCAGTATGACCGTCAAATTAAACTGTAAAAGGGACACATTTGCACAAAAGTGAAGCTAAGCTACATAGAACATGAAGGCATACTTATTCCATACATCAGTGGCGAATCCTTATGGAAGCCAATGGAAGCCATGCCTCCCTAATATTAAAATATGAATTAATATCAAATATGAAATATGAAAAAAAGAAAAATATATATATATATATATAATTTTTTTTTAATATAGTTTACATTCTTTTTCATCTGTGCATCTGTGTTACAATTTTTTTTTATTTTTTTTTTTAAATGTCTCCCTCTTCTCCTTCTCACTCCCTCTAACACACTGTCAGCCTCACTATGCTCACTGCAGCAGGAGAGGAGGCAGATGGTAGGTCTCTTTCTCCAGGCTTCCAGCATTATAGAGTCCAAATCCGATCCTAGCCAATCAGATTCGAGCTGACTGCCACACCCTAAAAGTTTAAAACGGGGCTGAGAGGAAAACACTCAGCATATTTTCCCCTCTGCACTCTGAACATTGTATTAACCTGTAACTGTTCCCACGAGGCGAATATTGCCCCGATCCTCGCGAGATTAAATCCACGGGGACCTCTCAGCGTGCCGAAGCTTTTCCTAAATCACTTCCATCATCGAAAACGAGGGGAAAAGGTCGGCTTGCGACCCTGAAAATGTCGCGTAATTTTAAAAACGCTGTATTAAGTGAGCCTATTATGGGATCCACGCAAGCTTTCTATCGTGGAAACATCTGGGCGTCCCGCAACTTTTACTCATTCACATGTAGCCCCTAAAATGCTTAGAAAAGGAAAACAGAAAGCGTGGAATAAACTCCCCGAAACGGAAAAGTGTCCCACGGGCGCGCCGTGAATCCGATCCGCGTGAAAATATTCAGGGCCATAGAGGAGACCGTGGGACACCTTTTTGCAACCGAATATGTGTCTCGAATTTGCTCCCACGCGGCGCGCAAAATCGTGCAAGGAAAGATCAGACCAAAAATTAACCAATGCTCCAGCAGTATTAATGACCCTGATGTAAACAAGACAAACGTCTTTCTCTGGTCTGCATCCCCTTATACAATTGTGTGTATTGAGCCGTACTGTATTGTACCCATTCTGCAATCTGTTAAATAAATAAAAAGAAAGTTTGACTGGCCGCCGAGCCATACTGTAGTGTACATGGTGACTGCTTGACTTAAAAAAATAAATAAAAAAAAAAAAAATTCAAATTCAATTTTTTTTTTTTTATAATTTTTTTTGGCTTCCCCTGTTATTTTACCCACGCGACGCCACTGATCAACGGTCTGGGAGTGTGGGACAACAGTGGACATAATTATACACTTTATCAAGCCCTCCTCGACCACGTAAACAGTGAGTTAATTCGGTCTCTCTCTCTCTCTCTCTCTCTCTCTCTCTCTCTCTCTCTCTCTCTCTCTCTCTCTCTCTCTCTCTCTCTCTCTCTCTCTCTCTCTCTGTTGTTGTTAATTTGATGCATAATGGATGAATGAATGAATGGTAACTTGTTTAAAATTACAAGCTATATATATATGTGTTCATTATTGCATTGATCATACGTGTACTAGTGTAGTAATTCGACTTAACGTTGGTAACGTTATGTCGTCAGCTGTCCACTTGGTCAGCTGTGAGCTGTCCGCTTGTCCCCCTTCACCCCCCCCCCCACCCGCGACCACCCAAATGTAATTCATACCGTCCGCTACTGCATCGACTACACTACTGGCAAGTATTTCATACCAAACTATCCGTTCAGGTTCAGCACACGATTTCATGCGTTGTGTTCTAGGTAAGCCTGCAACACGTTATGTGTTAACCCTGGGTGGGCTTTAGGACCCTTTACATTTCTCATCAAGTGGCTTAAAAAACCTCGGCATATGACATATGTGCTGTTTCTAAGACTTCACCTGAGAGCTATATCTTATGTATGGCTGTATTCATACCTGATGCATGCTGTTATGGCATGACATACGTATATGGCACTGTACTTGATAGAATCAGAAACCTTGGAATCTATTATTTAATAAAAAATTTAGCCCCTGTAGTTGGGAGCAAAACCAAGTTAGGCTAGCTTCCAGGGACACACACAGGGCACGACACAGAAGAGGAGCTGAGAGGAGCTGAGCGCAGCAGGGCAAATCTTTTTACCAGCGACATCAGTTGGCGTTCGAGCCACGTTGTTGAAGAGCAACGGGGATACGCTTTCCGACGTTGATTCAATAATATTGGATGTATGTCAGAGATGATCAAATGATCATGTTCCAATATCCTCACAATAATAACCTTCTCCTGGGTTTGGATCCAACTTCAAAGCTTGGCCGCCGTATTATGTGAAGAAAAGAAAGCATTTATTTATTTTTGGGCTTTCTGTATTTTTCACCCATCCCAATTTAGTCTTTATGCAAATTTCCTTCCTGGTCGTTACGCGCATTGCCCCACTGTCGGCATGGGGAGGGTGTAGAACTACCACATGCCTCCTCCGATACTTGTGGAGTCGCCAGCCGCTTCTTTTCATCTGACAGCGAGGAGTTTCACTGGGGGAACGTAGCGCGTGCAGAGTTTCACACTATTTCCCCCAGATCCCCTCCCTGCTGAACAGGCCTGCGCCCCGACCGACCAGTAGGAGTTGCAGTTTACAACGACCAGGACACGCACCCCACCGGCTTCCCACCCGCTAACACTGCCAATTGTGTTAGTAGGGATGACTGACCAAGCCGGAGGTACCGCTGACAGCTGGATTCGATCCCAGAGTCTCTGCGGTGGTAGGCGAGTGTTTATTCCACTGTGCTATACCCAGCCGCACCTTAAAAAAATTGATTTTTATACAAAAAAATAAGAAAACCATTTCTATGTAGAGCGGAAAATCAAATACACCATTCGCACAAAAGTTATGAGCGGCGGGAAGCCCGGGCAAGTGCGGCCTGCTTTGTCGCTGTTTTCATTACAGGTGAAGCTGCTTTCATTGACCGTAATGGAAGCATTCTCTGCACTCCGTAAGTAGACGCGGCGCGTCGCCAACATGTACCGCGTAGCCTCGCCGCTACTGTATGCTAACCGGGTCTAACATCTGTCCAGGGATATTGGAGTGGAAAATATCAATGCATGTACGACATTATTGTATGTTGTTGTGTAGCGCAGGTATAATGCCTAGATATGTACCGCTGTGTACTGCGTACAAATAGGTCAGCAGATGTCCGGAGACCTTTACATTAAAGATCACAAAATGACCTTTGTTCAAGCCTATAGCAGTGGTATACACAGTATACGTACACAAACACACACACACACACACACACGCACACGCACATGCACACACACACACACACACACAAACGCACACACACACACACGCGCGCGCGCGCGCACATGCACACAAGCGTTATGGAATGAAAAGGAGGCTAGTCCCAACAGCAGGCAATTGAGGCGGATCTAATTACATAGTTGTGGAGTTGTGCAGGCTGTGCATTCAGGGCAGTTCGTTAGCCTGGTGCATTCATTAGAATGGTTCCTTGGAGTGTCGTCTCTATCTCTTACATCTTTAGCCTTATTATGAGATCTCTCTCTCTCTCTCTCTCTCTCTCTCTCTCTCTCTCTCTCTCCTCTCTCTCTCTCTCTCTCTCTCTCTCTCTCTCTCTCTCTCTCTCTCTCTCTCTCTCTCTAACAGCCCCGAAAAGCCGTTCCGTGGCTATTTCCTTTGTAATTGGGAAGAGAGAGCCTTGGAACATCGCAGTGCTCACTTGTTCAGTGTGAATCAGAACTAAAATGCTCGGTGTGTGGACTGCATAATAACACGTGCACTGGAAAGGAACATTTTTCAAACTAGAGGTTAACGATTACTCCCGGTGTGTGTGTGTGTGTGTGTGTGTGTGTGTGTGTGTGTGTGTGTGTGTGTGTGTGTGTGTGTGTGTGTGTGTGTGTGTGTGTGTGTGTGTGTGTGTGTGTGTGTGTGTGTGTGTGTGTGTGTGTGTGTGTGTGTGTGTGTGTGTGTGTGTGTGTGTGTGTGTGTGTGTGTGTGTCCGTGGACACGCTTGTGTGCACATTTAAGTGGGTGTGAGTTGATCAGAGCTATGCCTAGTCTGTTGAGTTGTGAAGAAGAGGGCTGGTTGGATAGGGGCAGTCACAGGCTCTTAGGCACAACTGTTTGCACTGTTAATAGGTCATCACACAGTGCAAATTACACTGGATACTGATACACTTCTAATTACATATAAAACTGCTATACATAATTACACAATGGGTGATCTTATAGCTAATTATAACTAAAGAAAAATGTGGGCAGAGCGTTTAAGGAGGTGCTTAACAAGTTTAAGGGGAGGAAGGAGGGTTAGCATATGCTCCTAGAAAAACACAGTTGACTGCTGTGAAGTCCACATTACAGTTGATATTACTGTAAAGTCCACAGTAAACCATGACATTTGATACCTCTATAAAGTCCACAGTAAAATGTCACAGATGATACTACTGTAAAGTTGACAGTAAAACACAACATAACTGATAGTACTGTAAACCTCACAATAAAAGCTAACCGAGATGCTACTGTAAAGTTGACAGTAAAAAAAAAAATACAACATAACCGATAGTACTGTAAACATAAAAATAGAGCTGGATAGATGGCAAGAGAAGAGAGACAGAGAGAGAGAGAGAACGAGAGAGGGAGAGAGAGAACGAGAGAGAGGGATAGAGAGAGAGAACAAGAGAGAGAGAGAGAGAGAGAGAGAGCGAGAGAGAGAGAGAGAGAGAGAGAGAGAGAGAGAGAGAAGGAATTATGAAACAAGTGAGACAGCCTAGAAATGCCGCTCTCCCTCTTTTTTTTGGCATGCTACACTTCACTCTGAAAATCTCATTATCTTAATTACCGTTTCTTTATGGAGAAATACATTAATTATATCGGTTCAGGAGGAGACACCATTTAAAACGGAGAGGATTGGAAGCAACTCCTAACCGAGAAAATGCTCATCTGTCTTTGCCCCCCATTACTGGCGCGGTCGGGATAAAGAGAAGAGATACAGTAGATGAAAACAGGCCATTATAACCACAACAATGCTCCGGTGGTTCCGACTAACTGTTGAAGGGACGGGAGGTTTAAAGGGCATCGTGAGAGGAGAGGGGATTGTTCATTGTTATCTTGTTTATTATCTTGATTAAACTCTTATTTGACCACACGTCGCATTCTCTGATCTTATTTGTGTTGACATGTGTGCAATTCCTGGTGCTTTTGATTTGATGCGTTGCCATGGGAACACCTGGGGCGTGGGAGTGCGTCTGTTCACTACAGGAACACAGCCTGCGTACATATCAAGGTGTATAATGCAATCAATAGAATGTCTCCAAACTTCATAATCACATTCCAAAGTTGATGTTTAGTTCTATAGTTTAGCTTATATCCTATCTAGTTTATAGTTAGTAGTTTAAATATTTATAGTTGTTGAAGTCAGAGGTTCTAGGTAGGATTGTTATTAACTGTCTAACTGTATATATAACTGTTTCCACTAGAGGGCGCTCTAGGCGGAGCTACTCAAGACACCACCAGGTGGCGAGTATAAATAGATATGTCTCCTCCTACTCGATCTCTCTTCCCCCACCTACCTCTCACAAGGAGGACTCATGTGTTACTGCTCTTACCATGTGAATAAAGAAACCACGGCAGTTAAAGGCGAAAGATAGAAACCATGCCTCTTGACAACATTATTGTCGCCCTATAGCCGGATTCTGTCAACAATAGTTATAGCTTATAGTTATAGTTTGTATCGATATAAATATACATTGTGTACCATGTTTACAAATCTACTAGAGTTGAGGAGCTGGGAAAAACAAGTGTAACCCAGGTTTCAGATTCATAACTATTTAGTCATAGGGACATAAATAATTAATGCCATTGAATAAGAACATAAATAGTTAATGCTATTATGTAAGAACATAAGTAGTTAATATTATTGGGTCATATGTATATTCGTATGAGATTAGCAACTTGACCAAATCCTTTGAATTGCTGCACTGCCCTTTAAATTACTTCATGACGTAGATAGATATCACGACAGCCACGCCTTGCTTTACGGCAGGTGAGTCTTGCACTACGCCAGATGAGATTCCAGATTGACGGAGATAGCCGCAGCTAAATGTTGCTGGATACCGAGATGAAATACCACCACGAAATAGTTATCAAACAGTTATAAAAGATTCCCCCAGTTACAAAACCGAAGAAGCATTGCAGTTAAAGTAGCCTGCGGTTTTGGTGAGTTTCATCAATATTGTGCTGTCCATTTGTCAAATGTACAAAATCGTTAGCTCAATGCTATAAGCTAATAATGTAGCTTCATCCTGAGTCATGCTAGCGAAGCTTCAAGCTCAATTTGGTTGAATGAAAACTAGAAAGAAACCATTTCAGAAGTACTTATAATTGTATTGATATGCTGTACGATAAGAACATGGTCTATATACATTTTGACTGTTGTAGAGTTTAATATGGAACGTGAGGAATGTCCCATATGCTAGCACACTTTAGCCTAACTTAGCATGGGACAGACGGACATTCCCACGTGCTGTGATAAGGTAACCTACTTTAGCTTAGCATAGCTAAAAGTAGCCTGATTGATTATTCATTCTGAAAGCAATGAAAAGATGATGAAGCGATAAAAGATGGTAAATAGCTTTTATTTTCTGAATGCCTGCTTGACGCAGGCCAGGTTTTTCTAGCACCCCGTTCCACCCTGGGAGCAGTTCCAGGAGTCCCGGCCGACCACCATTCACCACGTGTGCCCACACGGGACGAGGCAGTGTGCCGGACCGATTCAAGATGGCGAGCCAACCCACTGAACCTCTGATATAGATCAAGGCTAATGCTGGCCTGATTCGAATACCCCTGTTGCTCAACTCCTGTTGCCTCAAAAGTCCGGTAGGTTGAACTGATTGAACTTGAGTCATAAGAACTTCCAAGGAACATATCCTTTTCTATGACACAAACTGATTGAACGAGAATACAAGGACTTCCAAGGGCTTCGACCCCGTTCACCTTTTGTTATTTTGATATTGTATTTGATTTGATATATGTGTACTGATATTTCTCCTATAAGAAGGGAGAATTAAAGGGTAAATACACCCAGTAAGATACTTGAACCACTGATAATTCTCCATTAAGAAAGGAGAATTAAAGGGTAAATACGGCCAGTAAGATACCTGAACTACTGATGTTCTCCATTATAGAGGACGAGTTAAAGGGTCTATGTACCCAGTAAGATACTTGAATCTCATTGATGACATATTGATTATAGCTGAATCACTGATGGTTCTCCTGTAAAGAAAGATGGTTTAAAGGGTAAATTCACCTAATAAGGTATTTGCATTCCTATAACCTGGAATATTTATATTGGTACTTAAGAGTTTAAAGGGGCATTTCACCTAATAAGGTACTTGCATTCCCTGCACATTTAGAGGTTTAAATTAATATGTTTAAAGGAAAACTCCAACATTTTGGGAAATTAGCTTATTTAACATCTTCCCTGGAGTTAGACAAGAAGATACATACCTTTTTTGTCTCTGTGCATGCATTAGGCTTAGGGAACAGCCGCTCTGTTAGCGTAGCTTAGCTTCATCACTGGAAGTGGGTCAGACTTGTACCCTGACGTTCCCTACAGTGCCCTACAGTCACGAAATACACTCCAAATACAACTCCAAAACGTTCCTGTAAACATGTTGTGACCTGTGTATTTACCACGTGGAGAAATAAAAAATAATTGAATTCGACAATTACGTTTTCTAAGCAAATATACTCGGAACAATTTTTTGCCTAACCACTCCTCTCTGGGCGCAGTGATTTCAGTGCTACTTTCTAACGTGACGCCGTGTTTGTTTACATTCTCATTTCATTCAAATGATCAAATGATTGAAATGATGAACTGATATAGAGTTTACTGATCTGCAATTGCAGAAGAAAATGTAACGAGTTACTCATGATAAAGGGATACATCCAGGGCCGGATTAACGACCGGGCCGTCCGGGCCGCGGCCCGTGGGCCTCTAGTGACGAGGGGCCCCAAAAAAATCTGTATTTAAATTTTTTTGAGGCCCCTCGTCACTAGAGGCCCCAACATTTTTTTTATTTTAATTTGTACATTTTTTTGGAGGCCCCTCGTCACAAGAGGCCCCAAATTATTGTTATTCTTTTTTAAACTTTTTTGGAGGCCCCTCGTCCCTATGCCATAATGTCACTATGAATTGAAAATGGGGGACCCTGATGTAAACAAGACAAACGTCTTTCTCTGGTCTGCATCCCCTTAACACTTGTGTGTATTGAGCAGTGTTGTGCTAGTTACTGAAAAATAGTAACTCAGTTACTTTACTAGTTACTTCATTTCAAAGTAGAATGTGAAAAGTAACTATTTAGTTATTTAAAAAAAAAAATAAAAAAAAAATTGCTCAAGTCCCATGCCCCAGATACTCAAAATCGGTTGATCAACTTGACAGTTTCCATTCACATCACCGAACTCTGCTAAGCAATGTGGTCTAGAGCGTTTCATTATATATTCCCTCCCCGCCGTATGTATATTTCTCTCCCACCCACCCACCCCCTCCTAATGTACAGTCCCCTCCCCATCATATGTATATACTCTGTCAGGATCTAGGGGTAACAGTACTGTATATTTGAATACCGCTTATGTCACAAATGTATCAGTACTAAATACCTATATGTCCCTATGCCATAAATGTCATGTATGTTGTGTATGTCATAAATGTCTATATGAATTGAAAATGGGGGACCCTGATGGAAACAAGACACAAAACAAAAATTATTAAAAGTCAGTACTCAACACACAATGCATAATGAAACTAACAATCAAGGTGGCTAAAATGACATCCAAGTACAGAAACAGAAAACAAAAAAAAGTCTATAATAATATTTTACCGTATACAGTGTATATCCAACGAAATGACCAATTATACAAATGCCTTATACAGGATATACCCCTAATACCTATTTTCTAAAACCCTACACACATATGCTCCAGCTCGAACCCCCCCCTCCCGGACCCCTCCTTGGATAGTACCTCCATTATCCCTCACTCCTAACCAGACACTACCATTATAAGCTAGCTTTTATTCTCTCCACCACTTCTAACCACATTGACATTTTGGATTTGTTGAGTCCCAGAATTCTTGCTGTAGATATTTCTTGATAAATCACATCGAGATATGTAAGAAACCAAACCTTCCGGCACATTTTTTCAGGGGTATGAAAGCACATCATGTGAAACACTTATATTACAAAAAGATGAATTATTAAAATAATTGTGCCCTCCTCTACCTCCTCAGGGGTATGGATGCACATCAGGTTAAAAACTAGATGACGACGTGACCCCTCATACCTCCTCAGGGGTACGGGTGAACATCAGCACAAACAAATCTGGAAACTGGAGTGGTCCCTTGAGCCCATAATGGTTCTCTTTTCTGCCTCTAGACCCAGTAGGAAGCCAAGCAATGGATGAGGACCGTGCACCCCCCCAGCCGCCGACCACTCTATACCAAACTAGTACTAACCTACTGGGGAGTGGCCGCCCGCAAAACCCAAAGCCAGAACCTAAGCCTAAGCCTGGTCTAGAGTGTAACTTCCTCATAACTGGTCCACAGGAGTAGAAAAGCAGAAACCATTCAAAAACAATGTAACTACAAACAACCGACCTTAACTAACTATTTACCTATCTATCTAAGTATAAATAACCTAGACTCTCTACCTCCTCAGGGGTATGAAGACACATCATGTGACGACTTAGAATCTCTACCTCCTCAGGGGTATGAAAGCACACCATGTGAAAACACCTATATTACAAAAAAATGAATTATTAAAAAATAAAAAATGAATACCAAAAACCACCTATAGAGGGCGCCATCCCGCTTCAAAAGAATGGACCAAATAATGAACAAAATTCTCTACCTCCACAGGGGTTTGAAGGCACATCATGTGACGACTTAGATTCTCTACCTCCTCAGGGGTATGAAAGCACATCATGTGAAGCACTTATATTACAAAGAGATGAATTATTAAAATAATTGTGCCCTCTTCTACCTCCTCAGGGGTATGGATGCACATCAGGTTAAAAACTAGATTACGACGTGACCCCTCATACCTCCTCAGGGGAACGGGTGAACATCAGCACAAACAAATCTGGAAACTGGAGTGGTCCCTTGAGCCCATAATGGTTCTCTTTTCTGCCTCTAGACCCAGTAGGAAGCCAAGCAATGGATGAGGACCGTGCACCCCCCCAGCCGCCGACCACTCTATACCAAACTAGTACTAACCTACTGGGGAGTGGCCGCCCGCAAAATCCAAAGCCCGAACCTAAGCCTAAGCCTGGTCTAGAGTGTAACTTCCTCGTAACTGGTCCACAGGAGTAGAAAAGCAGAAACCATTCAAAAACAATGTAACTACAAACAACCGACCTTAACTAACTATTTACCTATCTATCTAAGTATAAATAACCTAGACTCTCTACCTCCTCAGGGGTATGAAGACACATCATGTGACGACTTAAAATCTCTACCTCCTCAGGGGTATGAAAGCACATCATGTGAAAACACCTATATTACAAAAAAATGAATTATTAAAAATTAAAAAATGAATACCAAAAACCACCTATAGAGGGCGCCATCCCGCTTCAAAAGAATGGACCAAATAATGAATAAAATTCTCTACCTCCACAGGGGTTTGAAGGCACATCATGTGACGACTTAGATTCTCTACCTCCTCAGGGGTATGAAAGCACATCATGTGAAACACTTATATTACAAAAAGATGAATTATTAAAATAATTGTGCCCTCCTCTACCTCCTCAGGGGTATGGATGCACATCAGGTTAAAAACTAGATGACGACGTGACCCCTCATACCTCCTCAGGGGTACGGGTGAACATCAGCACAAACAAATCTGGAAACTGGAGTGGTCCCTTGAGCCCATAATGGTTCTCTTTTCTGCCTCTAGACCCAGTAGGAAGCCAAGCAATGGATGAGGACCGTGCACCCCCCCAGCCGCCGACCACTCTATACCAAACTAGTACTAACCTACTGGGGAGTGGCCGCCCGCAAAACCCAAAGCCACAACCTAGGACTTGATATCGAACTAACCCTCCCGAAAGAAGGAGTGGTTTATGAAAGAACCTAAAAGGGATGCTTCACACTACTACTGTTTACTTCACGTCTGTATGTCTTTTTTTTTTTTTTTTTATATTTTTTTTATTATTGCAAAACAAAAATTATTAAAAGTCAGTACTCAACACATAATGCATAATGAAACTAACAGTCAAGGTGGTTAAAATTACATGCAAGTACAGAAACAAGATAAAAAAAAAAAGTCTATAATAACATTTTAACCGTATACAGTGTATATCCAGCTAAATTACAATTATATAAATGTTTATATAGAACATACCCCTAATACCTATTTTCTAAAACCCTACACACATATGCTCCAGCTCGAACCCCCCCCCTCCCTGACCCCTCCTTGGATAGTACCTCCATTATCCCTCACTCCTAACCAGACACTACCATTATAAGCTAGCTTTTATTCTCTCCACCACTTCTACCCACATTGACATTTTGGATTCGTTGAGACCCAGAATTCTTGCTGTAGATATTTCTTGATATATCACATCGAGATATGTAAGAGACCAAACTTTCCGGCACATTTTTTCCGGTTGAAACCAGCGTGATGCGATCAGTTTTTTAGCTACTGTGATACCCGATAAGACCAATCTCTTTAGCTGTGGATTTACTGCAAACTCAAAAACATCATTTAAAAGCAATACAGAGGGGTGTACTGGTATATTCCAAGATACGAGTTTTGATAATTGATGGGTCACATCTTTCCAGAATGCCTTAACTGGTGGGCAGTACCAATACATGTGCATAAATGTCCCTTCGTCTCCATTTGTACATTGGGAGCATTTTGAGTCTTGTTTCAGGCCCATTCTGTTCAGTCTTATAGGAGTCAAGTATGTCCTGTGAATATAGTTAAGATTGATTTGTTGATGGTCCGGGTTCCTTGATGTAAGACGGACATTTGCCCATGCTTCTTGCCAATCAAAGTCACTTTCCAGGTCTGGAATATCCCTCCTCCAGACAGTGTCTAGTTGAAGGGTTTCATACGAGGACGTTATTAATTGATAATAAAAACCTGATACAAAACCTCCCAATGTTTCTCTTTCATAGAAAAATGTGTGGTATCTGTGGTGTTCAACTGGTATGTGTAATGGAACACCGTGAGACCTCAAACATAGGCGTAACTGTATGTAAAAAAGCCATGTGGACTCGGTGAGGTTAAACTTTGTGCATATTTCTCCATAACTACAGAAGCCCTGGTTATTAAAAATATCCCCTAATGAGTGTATGCCTTGCTCTTCCCATATAGGGAATCTTATAGGACGTTTTCCCATTAAGAGTGCATTGTTATTGAATATGGGAGTGTGATTATGCCATTTTTGAGGGTTAGGATATTTTTTTTGTGTTTCTCGCCATGTTCTGATTGCATGGGTAATTATGGGGCCAAATTCCCGCTCACAGTGCTTGATTGAAAGTTTAGTGTGTGCTATGTCCTTCAGTCTCTGTGGGGCTACTATGTTTTCTTCCAATTCTCTCCAAGATACCAAAGCCTGGGGATCAAACCATATTGTCAATGGTCTTAATGTGAAAGCCTTAAAATATTGTAAAAAATCTGGAACTGCCATGCCACCGTCTGCTTTATTTCTCTGTGCGGTGGATCTTTTTATGCGAGGTGGTTTGTTATTCCAAATAAATTTGTATGTGGAGGATTGTAATCTTTTCCAGTAGCCCTCTGGAGGAGGTAACGGTAGCATTGAGCTGATGAAGTTGATTCTTGGTAATACATCCATCTTAACTATTGATACCCTTGCCTGTACTGAGTTTTTAAGTTTTGCCCACCTGTCCAGGTCGTCTTTGATTTTGTTCTGTATTTTTGTGTAATTGTGCTTCACCGTTTGCCTTATGGTGGGAAATATTTCCACACCCAAGCATCTAAAATGTTTAACCATGGGTATCGCACCTGGGAGGGATGTGTCTTTTTTTGCTCGGATGTTAAGAGGAAGGAAAGCCGACTTCGGCCAATTTATTTTAAATCCCGATAAATCACCAAAGTTCTCTATCAACTTGAGTAGATGCGGCAATGTGGTGTTGGGGTTTTGCATGAACAATATTACGTCGTCCGCATATAAACTAATTTTATGTTGTGTGCCCTTGATTACGATTGGTTCTATGTATTGGGATTGTCTTATATATTGTGCTAAAGGCTCTAATGATAGATCGAATAGTCCGGGACTAAGAGGGCAACCCTGTCTGGCTGAGCGTGATACCGGAAATATTTCGGAGATGAATGTGCCTGTTGTAATCATGGCCGATGGGTCCTTGTATAGTACTTTAATCATATCAATGAATCCTTTTCCTAACCCAATCCTTTCTAATACTGCCCATAGAAACGACCATTCCAGCCTGTCAAATTCTTTCATAGCATCCAGGGATAGCATCGCCTTAGGTGTGGTGTCCTCTTTGTCTGCATCTAGTACGTGCAGTATTCGCCTTATGTTATCATTGATCAGGCGACCTCTTATGAAGCCAGTTTGGTCCGGATGAACTAAAGACGTCATATGCTTTTGCAATCTGATGGCTAATATCAGTACAGTTTGACATCGGTTCCGAGGAGGCTTAAAGGTCTGTAACTACCGCACTCAGTGGGGTCCTTGTCTTTTTTGAGAAGGACTGAAATGAGTGCGATATTGTGGTGTTTATGGAAGCTCCCCTCCTTGACTGAGTATAAGATCATATTTAGTAATAAGGGTCCAAATATGTCCCAACAAGAAAGGTACATTTCTGATGGGATACCGTCTTTTCCCGGAGCCTTACCGTTTTTCATTCCGGATATGGCCTTCTTGAGTTCTTCTAATGTGATCGGTGCTTCTAACTGTCCTCCGAAAGTTTAGGGAGAATAATTTGATTAAGATATGTGTCTAATTTGTTTTGATCAAAGGTCGTTTCTGAATTATACAAGTCGGAGTAGAATTCTTTGAATGTATCGTTTATTATTTTGGGGTCTGTTACAAGTACTTGTTGTTTTCTAATGGCAGTTATATCTGCAAATTTTGCATTAATTCTTAATCGCATGGCTAATAGGTGACTAGGTTTAGAACCTTGGAAATACTGCTGTTGTCTTGTGCTGCATATTTGCATTTCTGATTTTTGTCTGTATATTGCATTGATCTCTGTCTTTAGAATGTTAACTTGATTTTCTAGTCCAGTAGAGTTGTTGTATTTTAAAGAATTAAATAACGTTGAGTAAAGCGTTTCCATTTCAGACAGTTTTGTGCATTGATTTTTGCGCAATATGGAGGAAAATCTATCCGTGAAATCCTTGATCATACCCTTTACCGACATCCATAATATTCTGGGGTCTTGCACCGCGTTTGCATTATCCCGTAAGAATACTGTGAGAGCTTCTTTGAGTTGTGTAATGAATTCCTTGTTGTTAACCCTTGTGCTGTCCTAACGATGAGGGAGCTCACTGGGCTTAAGGGAGAGGAAAAGATACATCATGTTTAAAGCCATATCATTTTAACCGTTTACTATTTAAAAAAAATTTTTTTACCCATGTTTAACATTCATAGCCTATTCTCAAGATATCTGTAAAAAATTACACATATTTTCGAATTTTAACCACTTAAATTAGTGTTTGTTTGATACCACGTCAGTTTTTATTGAAAAAAAAATGTTTTTTCATCGAAAAAGACGGATAAATGTTTGTTTTGACCATATTTCTAATATTTATTTTTGATAAATACCAATTAGAAATATCTCGACGAATTACCTCTGAATACGAATAAAAAAAAATATTAAAGATTCGATGACTAGTTCGACCAGAAACGGAGTTGAGGCGAAACTTTACCAAGTGGTCAACTGCGAGGGCGGTTCAAAAGAAACGGATACATGTTGTTTTTGACCATATTTCTAATATTTATTTTTGATAAATACCAATTAGAAATATCTCGACGAATTACCTCTGAATACGAATCAAAAAAAATATTAAAGATTCGATGACTAGTTCGACCAGAAACGGCGTTGAGGCGAAGGTTCTGTCTTGAAAATCCACTCGCTCCCCGAGTCACCCCCCCCCCACCACCACGGAGTTTTTCATCGAAAAAGACGGATAAATGTTTGTTTTGACCATATTTCTAATATTTATTTTTGATAAATACCAATTAGAAATATCTCGACGAATTACCTCTGAATACGAATCAAAAAAAATATTAAAGATTCGATGACTAGTTCGACCAGAAACGGAGTTGAGGCGAAACTTTACCAAGTGGTCAACTGCGAGGGCGGTTCAAAAGAAACGGATACATGTTGTTTTTGACTATATTTCTAATATTTATTTTTGATAAATACCAATTAGAAATATCTCGACGAATTACCTCTGAATACGAATAAAAAAAAATATTAAAGATTCGATGACTAGTTCGACCAGAAACGGCGTTGAGGCGAACGTTACGAAGCGCTCAGCGGTTCGAAAAAAACGGATACATGTTGTTTGACCATATTTCTAATATTTATTTTTGATAAATACCAATTATAAATATCTCGACGAATTACCTCTGAATACGAATCAAAAAAAATATTAAAGATTCGATGACTAGTTCGACCAGAAACGGCGTTGAGGCGAAACTTTACCAAGTGGTCAACTGACCTGCATTATGCTCCGGGCGCTTCAATGTGCTGCTCCGGCAGGAATATTCGGCTCGGCTCGCTGGTGAAACAAGAACCAGAGGTGATCCGCGCAGTACACTTCCTCGTTGGCGCGTGCCGGCTATGGGGGTCTTGTTTTTCGGCGTGTGGCGCGCTGTGGACGGCGCGGTCCGGTTCGCCTCTGGTTCTGTCTTGAAAATCCACTCGCCCCCCCCCCCCCCCCCCACCACCACAAACCCTGTGTGCCGAGTTTCAATCACCAGCAGCCCGCTTCAGCCTAATTCACCTCCCCCTGACTTGTGGCAAAGTTATCTGTGGAGCGATGACGCCACCATGAGTTTTACATCGGTAACAGCACATCCCGGCAATTACAAGGTCCTTATCTCGTGGAATATGCAAAGGATGGCAAGATATAGAGAGAATTGAACGAATAAGAGCAGATTTAAAAATGCTTAAAAATGCCGTTTTAACGTTGAAGTGGATGGGAGTAGAAAAAGTAACTAGGGGTGAACGAGTCACTAAATCTGTAACTACTATTTCTAGAGTGTTTCATGTTATAAGCTTTTCACACAATGAACATATATGTAAAATTAAGATATTTACCCAATTTCATGAAATAATAATAAACACAGACACCGCTGTGCTCACACACACACTCAAAATATTTCAAAAAAGTAGAAAAAGCGACTAGGGGTGCACAGCATAGTATTAAAACGCCATCTTGGGGCCCGGGAAGATAGTATACCAAATGTTGCTTCCAGGATTAAATAACAGTGATCTGAAAGCGCATTGGGTATCATTTCCACTTCATATTTATCAAATATTCTCGGGGATGCAAAGACGTAATCAATTCTGGATAATGTGTTGTGTCTTGCCGAACGACAGGAGTACTTTCGGGTCATGGGATTAAGTGAACGCCATAAATCAATTACCCCTGTAGTCTTTGACCAATCTTTTAATGCTTTAGATGAATTTTTTTGTTCGCTGGAAAAGGCAAGGTAAGATTTGTCCATCCTTGGATTCCAAATGGCATTAAAATCCGCACCTATTATATATGAGTACTCGGGATGGTTTAACATTTCCCCGGTTAGTGAAGTGAAGAAACCCACTTCGTACAAATTTGGGGCATATACCGCTGCCAACGCTATTTTCCTGTTATTATGTACAATCCTAGCTATAGTTATACGCCCCTCAGCATCCGACCATACCCCTTTTAATTCGATATTTTATTTACGTCTGACGACTATGGCTACACCTCGAGTTCTCGTACCAAAAGAAGAGTGACTAATATTATGGTATATGTTATCCGCTAACGTATCTATGTCTTCCTCTAAAATGTGCGTTTCGCTTAATAGAGCCACGTCCACATGTTCTTTTTTCATCAGTGTGAGCACGCTTTTGCGTTTGTGTTGTTTGTTTATCCCACCAGTGTTCCATATCATTATATTCAAACTAGCCATAATCTATGCATGTTCTTGTGTAGTTTTTGGTAATGCTTCTGGAGTGCGAAGCTACAATAGATGTACATCCAATTAATGAGGTCCCGTTGAGAGCCGAGCTTAAAAACATATATATATACAAATAAAAATCCCCTATTTTCCCCTCGCCCAGAGAGTCGTACAGGCCTGTGTTCCAAAAACACATCCTCCGCGAATGACTCTCTCCCTTAGTCCACCGGATTGCCCAAACTGAGCATTGTAATCCTAATCTTCCTATGCTAATTGCCATAGGATCTAACATTTTCATTCTAATGCAATAGAATGTCGCTTTTGGTCTTGCACCTTCCCTTACTGTAATGAAATATTGTGAAAAAAAAAAAAAAAAAAAAAGAGAATAAACTTTCATCGACATATTCATTTGAACCCTCTACTAACATGTAGGAAAGTCAGGAAAAAGGAAAAGATTGTAGAGAAATATTGACACCTTAATGTGAAGAACAATGGAAAAGAACAATGTAAGTTAAAAGATAGAGATAAAAAATAGAATAATAAAAAAAAAAGATATAGATAAGGAATGAGAGATAGAATAATATTCAACGTGGAGAAGCCACTAGAACCGAATTAAGTGATTAGATAAAATAGAAAAGCAGAGCCTTTTAGAGCTTCAATGTGCCAGTCACTTCATCAGTGGAGTGATTACTTAAATTGTTAGAATAACCTTGTTGTGTTCATACGTTTAGGTGTGGTTGATTTTTAAAGTATTATTAAGGACTGATTGAACTTCAGTCAATTGATTATCTGCTATGTATATACACACCGGATGTTTAATGTTAGAGTTGTAGGCCTTCGTTGTCATGGTGCATTATATTCTAGAAGGTTGTAGAATATACTAGTACCAATAGACTGTTGTTATGTTCCAGAATGATCTAAGAGACCCAGGGCAGTCGAGCGATAAACCCAACGTCTGTATGTCTGTATGTCTAGCTAGCACGCTTAGAAATAAAACACAGGTCATTGTTATAACTCTGTCTCTGGTCTACTATTCCTTTAATATATTACTCCTCTCCTCATTCGAATCTAGAACTGTGCCCATGGCGAACAGCTGTTACCGTTAGTGATACAAGTGCTACACAAGCATCTCACACTTTAAAAACTGTGACAATAAGATAATCTGAATCTCTCTCTCTCTCTTTATGTACGTATGTGTGGGGAGATTGGTGTCTTTGTACTGTATATGTATTTGTCCGCAGGTCTTCAGGTATTCTGAAACACAACAGTCAGTATGAATTTCGATCACTGCTGCTCTGTGAGTAGGTTATAAGTGTGATAGTGGAGAGGGACTTAGCTAAGCTTTGTGTGTGTGTGTGTGTGTGTGTGTGTGTGTGTGTGTGTGTGTGTGTGTGTGTGTGTGTGTGTGTGTGTGTGTGTGTGTGTGTGTGTGTGTGTGTGTGTGTGTGTGTGTGTGTGTGTGTGTGTCAAGTCAAGTCAAGTCAAGTCAAGAGTTTTTGTGTGTGTGTGTGTGTGTGTGTGTGTGTGTGTGTGTGTGTGTGTGTGTGTGTGTGTGTGTGTGGTGTGTGTGTGTGTGTGTGTGTGTGCGTGTGTGTGTGTGTGTGTGTGTGTGTGTGTGTGTGTGTGTGTGTGTGTGTGTGTGTGTGTGTGTGTGTATGTGTGTGCGTGTCTGTGTATATTAACACGGACTGGGACTCCATGGATATAGGCTTTGTGATCAGTCATCCACAATCCCATTTCTGCTTGGTGGCGGAAAAGCTCACTAGCTGTGGGGAAATGGCAAATTAATGAATTAGGAATGGAGCCAGAATACTTGCATCGCTGGACTCCTCCCCTTAGTCTGGCACTGAAGGCTCCAGTTTTGCCAAAGCGTAATACACTGCCAGCAAATTGGTGATAAAGGTGAAAATAAAAGCAAATCCAATTGGAAGATGTATGGTATTACTGCCACATAGGGGAGTCTTGGTACTCATGTAGGCATGCAGGAAGATACCATGCTTACACAGACACAGAAACACACAAAGCCATGGACACACGTACACAGACAAACACCTACACACAGTGCCAGTACGTTCAAAGAGAACACAAAACGGAATGAAGAGGCACACGAAGTCAGTGGAATGGAGACGAGAAGACGCAGCTTCATGCTAGGCGTTCATCCAAACTGTCAACAGCCAATGAAGTGGACACTCTTAGATCAAACAGGAAACCGGCATAGATATTCAAGAGCTTATATGAATATGAGCTTATATGTTTTTGGAGAAGAACGTAGGCCTGTATTATCCATGTGTGCCCTGGCTTTGGACCTTATCATTTTAAAATAGGCCTCTGTCAGCATATCACATGAATCCACAATGGTATTTTTTGTTTCTGGTAGCTTGTTCATTTGCTAAGTCAAATAAATGCTGCTATGTACTATGTCGTGGACAGGGTTGTTTTCACTAGTGGTATTGGAATTGGATGCTGAGACCAGAGACAATGAATAATAATGAAAACCTAACAGACGTCTTTGTTGCCTTTAGCCTACATAGCATCAACAATTCTTGAAATTATGTTGAAAATCTCACAAATGAAACAATACTATACTATATGCACTCGCATAATGCGCATGTTGATGAATTTATGACTGTGTGCCATTATTACTACCAAATGTAATAATTGTGAAAGCCGCTTGAATATTGAATATTACTATAATGAAGAGCACTGCCCTGTTTGTTTTTTTTGTCTACTTTTTCTCCCCATTTTCTATTTTTCTCCCTTCCCCAATTTCGTATTGTCCAATTCTACCCCTCCCCTGTCTCGAACGTTGTTAGGCCATGCCTTCCACAGGTCGGCTGCAATGTGGACGAAGCCTTGCATCACGTGTCCCCTCCGGTACACGAGGAGGCAGCCGTCGCATCTTTTCACCTGCACAGCGCAATCTCTTAGCGGCGAGGGTCTGCGTGGGAGGGACACGCCGCCCCCGTTGCTTCCTGATTCTGCTGCGCAGGCGCACCAACCGACCTGTAGGAGTCGCTGTCCACAATGTCCGATCCCCACCCACCAGCTTCCCACCCCCTAATACTGCCAATTGTATTAGTATGAACGACCAGCCAAGCTGGTAGCAACACCGAGAGCTGGGCTCAAACCCAGCATATCCTGCGTTGGTGGCGAGCGCCTTGCCCACTGCGTCACCTAGCCGCCAGCACTGCTCTGTTGTAATCCAAAATTTAACTATTTTAACCCTGTTCTATGAATACCCTGTTGTATGTCTGTTCCATTTTATACTTCTTAGACTATTTCTAAACTGAATTATTTTAAACATTTTTTGTCATTTGTATTACTGAATGAAACTGTAAACAGAGAAGCTATTGGGATACTAGGTCCTAATGTGAAACACTGTGATTTACCTTATCTTGCTCATGCTCGCGTATGCCTATATTTTTACTGTTGTGAAGCACTTTGAAATGCAACTTCTGTATGAAAAGTGCTATACAAATAAAGTATTATTATTATTATTATTATTATTATTATTATTATTATTATTATTATTATTATTATTATTATTATTATTATTATTATTATTATTATTATTATTATTATTATTATTATTATTATTATTATTATTATTATTATTATTATTATTATTATTATTATTATTATTATTATACTATATACCACTATAGCATGTTTAGTGGACATAGGCTACCGTCTTTTCACAACACATTTGCATCAGAGTGCATTTGTCTAATTACAATGCATATTGCACTGTACAATCACCTTTCTCCTGCAGGTAAAGATGTAATAAGAGGCATGTAGTATAGGTTATATGGCAGCATCTACATGCACTTCATAAACAAAGTGAAAAAGATCATCTGTAGCCTAGTTGTCTGTCTCCATGGACTCTAAAGATATTTAAAATTTTCTTTATGGGAATATACTTTGATTACAATGGAAACCTGGAAATCAGAGTAGTGCTATTAGAATAATTGTTATAATTACAGTATCAAACATCTTTCTATCTCTCTTTTATTACAGATACATACTGTATTGACTAGGGATGCTCGATATTGGCTTTTTTACCGATACCGATATTCCGATATTGTCCAACTCTTAATTTCGATACCGATACCGATACCGATATCAACCGATACCGATATATGCAGGGTTTCCCCCCCAAAAAACTGAATAATTTCAGGTAATTAATAATTTCACTGGATGCATTCAAAAGGCTTTCTAAATGTAAGCATTATCTGTGCAAAATATGATAATTAAAAAAGTAAAAATTAACATTACATATCTCTTGTTGTTGAATTAAACCAACATGCATACTTTTGACAATAAATAAAATAAGAATTGGTTCTTACTTGCTTGCCTGGGTAAATAAAGGTTAAATAAATGTAAAAAAAAAAAAAAAAAAATAAATTTTTTTTACCGATACCGATATTTTCCGATATCACATTTTACTGCCGATATCGGCCGATAATATCGGTCGGCCGATAATATCGGACATCCCTAGTATTGACCCAAAGATAAGACAAATTACAGCTGACAAAGTGAGGTCATCTTATTATTGGCACTGGAGGTGCCGTGGTAGAGACAGTTCAACGTATGTATGTATGGCATCTGTGGATTCCTTTACCATCACTTTTCGAAGTGTTAAATGTAGGCCACATAAACCGGTTAACTGTGGCTGATGTTAGAAATAGACCAGTGGGCTATAGTTTCATCTATGTATTGCATTTTTAGGCTTATTTAAACAAGACAATTACATGTGAAAGATATCAGCTTATTTTCTCCTATTCAATGTGTCAATATTACTGGTACTTTCTTTTACTTTCAAGGAAAAAGAAAGATAACAAAGAGAGAGAGAGAGGGTGGGGGTGGGAGTGTTGTAGTCTTATAATCATGGTTGTCTTATTTTCAGTAGTATACTGTAGTCCAGTGATGCCACAGATTACTTGTAAAAGTAATCCGATTACTGATTATTGATTACTCCTTTAAAAAGTAATCCAAGTTACTTTACTGATTACTTGATTATCAGAGTAACTTAGTTACTTTGAAAGTAACTAGGTTACGAAGTCGTCGTCGTTCCCCCAACCGTTTTTTTTAAACGCTTTATTGAAAGTGCATAAATTGTTTTTAACTTGTTTCTCTGCACATAACGTAAATTGTTAAACTAGTGCTTCAGCTTCTGTACCATCAAGTATGGTAAAGCAACAGTCTATGATGCTCACAGCATTAGAGCAGCCAGCCAGTGGTTTTACAAAACCAGTGTATCCATTCACATCTAACAAATGCAGGCTGAACTATTCAATTATATCAACTGTAACTATTAAATTGTTTTTATAAATGTCTCTCTATAAACATACAATCAGTCTCTCTTTAACATGTAAATTAACTGTAAATCTGGCAAATAAGAGCTTTTGCTCTGCCACCATCAAATATACATTAATCAAAAGGGAAAGAAACAATCTCTCTCTTTTGCTGTTTGGCTGGCCTCCGAGTCCTCCTGTACCTAGTCGAAGCGTCGGCTAGTGTTGTGATTCCAGATGCTTTCAATGCAATTGGATGTGCTGTTTTTAGCGGTAGACAGTATTTTGTTTCCTCCGCATATGAACGTGAAGTAGTGACTGAGGCTACAGACGAGCGTTTTGGGATGGAAGTCTGAACAGAAACTCACTTTTAATTTTGCCAAGCGTTTTGGGGTGGAATTCTCCGACGACGGAGCCCTGCTGTCACACGATTGGCGCATATGTCACATGACGTGCTGTGAAGACCCGCCCTACTCTGCCTCTGATTCGCAGACTGTGGATGGGGAATGTGATTGTACCAAAGCAGAGTCACTCACAGACAGAGTGTCCAGTCACGCCGCGGGAGTCGGCGGGACACATTCTTGTGTAACCCTTTCACTGCCACACTACGTCACTCCCAAAAGAAAAACAGCTCAAAATGTATTTTTGACTGTCGAAAACGAAATAAAATACTGCATTCCGCCTGCATTATGAATTTATGATGAGATAGTAACGAAATAGTAATGCACAGCCACTTGGACAAGTAACTGCAATCAGATTACTGGCTTTTAAAGATTAACGCGTTAGATTACTATTTTCGGGGGAAAGTAATCATATTACAATAACGCGTTACTTAGTAACGCGTTACCGGCATCACTGGGTATGGTAGTGGCAAGCAAAAATATCCAAGTACATGACTCAGAGTCAGATGTGTGCGGTCTCACACACACACACGCACACACACACACACACACACACACACACACACACACACACACACACACAACACACACACACACACACACACACACACACACACACACACACACACACACACACACACAGGCACAGAGAACACAGAGAACACAGGACTGTGCTGTCCTTTGGTGTCAGGTAATTAGTTCCCGAAGGTTTTCTGTTCCTACTGTACCACAAAGACTGTCCAGCTGGGGACAGACAAAGGAGCAAAGAAGAAATGCAGGAATGGAGGACAGTGAGGCGGAGACTTCAGCGAATACAGAGTCCTTGTGTGTCTCCCAAGACCCACAAACTGCAAAGCAAGAAACAATTCTCCCTGCTACTCTCAGCTGGACAGCTATGTACTGTAGTGCAGGAGATTCCCATATATATTAAAAATGACCTTCTGGTACTGTATCACCTTTAAGCCACTTTTATTGCGTTGCTGTTGGCACTATAGTCATGCTGTATGAAGCCCTCTCTAAAGACACCGTAGGGTATAGAGTAATGTAGACCTCTTCACTTCCACACCAAGGCCTCCCCCTGGGAGGGCAGCTGAAGTGGGCAGCTGGATGTTCTTGTCCAGAGGAGGCTAATAACAGCACCTGCAAATCAGCCTGAACCACACCGCACATTCCCACTGTTACTGAGTCTCCGCTGGCTGTGTTAAAACAATTCAGTGTCAAAGCAAGAAAATACATAGACAGGGTGTTGAGAAATCCCTTTTGGTTGCCCCAAACATTAGCTTAACCTCTTAAGCCCTAGCCATATTTTAAGAAAATTCACCTAGTAAATACATACATACCCAAGTAAATGGAAGATTGCTCCACTTCTACAAGGTCCATTTGCATGTTCTTGGTATCTAGGGACATCTATGGACCTCTGGGAATGTATTCCCAGTGTCAGAAATATTGTGTACATGTTACTATGCTTGAGTAAATTGAAATGAACCAAAGGAGAATATTATCCCCCCCCCCCCCCATCTTTTACGGTGAAGAACAGCATGCTAACATTGACAAAACCTTCTTGAGATCAAGTGTACAAAAAATCTAAGCAAATGAACAAAGGGCATAGGATTTACAGTTGTTTTTGTAGATACAGTACTGAATTTTGCCATCCAGACACATGCAATTTGAAATATGAATATAGAATATAGAATATCAGGCCTATAAATTACCTTATTATGGCCCAGTCATACATATATGGATCGGCCCAAATATCCTCTTTCCAATGGCAGAGTTAAATCTGGATTTAGTACCACCAGGTGCCCGTTACAGGGCAGTAAAGACTGTGAATGAAATCTACTGTAAGTACAGTTACTTTTGTATAATGTCCATAGCTTGCAGAAAGGTAAAGAAACAATATACATTGTATTTTATGTCAATAATGTTGAGGTTTGTTCGACCCGTGAGATATAAATACGATTTTCATGTCAATATCTGTGGAAAGAAATTGCTGGTGTGAGGTGGGTAGTGTAGTTTTATGAAATGTCTACATCCATCAAAAGCCTTTATTAGGACTACAACAATTTCATGACGGCTTCCTGACGTCGCATCTAAATCGTCCGTTTTCTGGTGCAATGCGCAGAGATTTTTACAAGCTCATATTTAGCTAATAACACTTAAAATCATTTGTAAACAAATATACTGCTGAAAATATACACGTTGACTGCTGTTTTGATAGGGTTAGGGTCTTTAGTCTTGGCTACATTTGAAAAATAAACGCAACATCACCTAATACGGACTGTATTGATCTATTTGTGATGTGAAATAAATCTTAGCCCGGTATCGGGCCAATCGGGTTTTAACAGGTTAACTCACACCTACTGTAGGTGAGAGGCAAGGGACTCTTTTAGGCTCATTGTCCCCTTGTCTCCCTCATTGAACCTACTTGAACTTTGTACTACTTGTTTTCACTATTAAACCTATATTGATCCTGAATATCCATCTACAACATAATAGATGAGTTTGGTTCCACCACAAGGGGTAAACAGGATGCCAGACTTCATGAGCTGGTGCCATCTTCATCATCATCATCATCATCATCATCATCATCATCATCATCATCATCATCATCATCATCCTCATCATCATCATCATCATCATCATCATCATCATCATCATCATCATCATCATCATCATCATCATCATCATCACTGTCACTACCAAATGTATGAAGAACAATCCCTATCATCTTCAAAGATGACAACAATTGCCGTATTACTGATTGTCCTCAACTTGTCAATCAAGGCATCACAGCAAAGCCAAGGTTCCTGAAACAGTCCCTGAAACAGTCCTTGAAACAGTCCCTGAAACAGTCACTGAAACAGTCCTTGAAACAGTCCTTGAAACAGTCCTTGAAACAGTCCTTGAAACAGTCCTTGAAACAGTCCTTGAAACAGTCCCTGAAACAGTCCCTGAAACAGTCCCTGAAACAATCGCTAAAACAGTCCCTGAAACAGTCCCTGAAACAGTCGCTAAAACAGTCATTGAAACAGTCCCTGAAACAGTCACTAAAACAGTCCCTGAAACAGTCCCTGAAACAGTCCCTGACACAGTCACTAAAACAGTCCCTGAAACAGTCCCTGAAACAGTCGCTAAAACAGTCCCTGAAACAGTCCCTGAAACAGTCACTAACACAGTCCCTGAAACAGTCCCTGAAACAGTCACTAAACAGTCCCTGAAACAGTCCCTGAAACAGTCGCTAAATCAGTCCTTGAAACAGTCGTTGAAACAGTCGTTGAAACAGTTCCTGAAACAGTCCCTGAAACAGTCCCTGAAACAGTCCTTGAAACAGTCCTTGAAACAGTCCTTGAAACAGTCATTGAAACAGTCCCTGAAACAGTCCCTGAAACAGTCACTAAAACAGTCCCTGAAACAGTCCCTGAAACAGTCACTGAAACAGTCCTTGAAACAGTCCCTTAAACAGTTGCTAAAACAGTCCCTGAAACAGTCCCTGAAACAGTCACTGAAACAGTCCTTGAAACAGTCCCTGAGTTTGGTTCCACCACAAGGGGTAAACAGGATGCCAGACTTCATGAGCTGGTGCCATCTTCATCATCATCATCATCATCATCATCATCATCATCATCATCATCATCATCATCATCATCATCATCATCACTGTCACTACCAAATGTATGAATAACAATCCCTATCATCTTCAAAGATGACAACAATTGCTGTATTACTGATTGTCCTCAACTTGCCAATCAAGGCATCACAGCAAAGCCAAGGTTCCTGAAACAGTCCCTGAAACAGTCCCTGAAACAGTCCTTGAAACAGTCCCTGAAACAGTCACTGAAACAGTCCTTGAAACAGTCCTTGAAACAGTCCTTGAAACAGTCCCTGAAACAGTCCCTGAAACAGTCCTTGAAACAGTCCTTGAAACATTCCCTGAAACAGTCCCTGAAACAGTTCCTGAAACAGTCCCTGAAACAGTCCCTGAAACAGTCGCTAAAACAGTCATTGAAACAGTCCCTGAAACAGTCACTAAAACAGTCCCTGAAACAGTCCCTGAAACAGTCCCTGAAACAGTCCCTGACACAGTCACTAAAACAGTCCCTGAAACAGCCCCTGAAACAGTCGCTAAAACAGTCCCTGAAACAGTCCCTGAAACAGTCCCTGAAACAGTCACTAAAACAGTCCCTAAAACAGTCCCTGAAACAGTCGCTAAATCAGTCCTTGAAACAGTCCCTGAAACAGTCCTTGAAACAGTCGTTGAAACAGTTCCTGAAACAGTCCCTGAAACAGTCCCTGAAACAGTCCTTGAAACAGTCCTTGAAACAGTCCTTGAAACAGTCCTTGAAACAGTCCCTGAAACAGTCCTTGAAACAGTCCTTGAAACAGTCCTTGAAACAGTCCTTGAAACAGTCCCTTAAACAGTCGCTAAAACAGTCCCTGAAACAGTCCCTGAAACAGTCACTAAAACAGTCACTAAAACAGTCCCTGAAACAGTCCCTGAAACAGTCACTGAAACAGTCCTTGAAACAGTCCCTGAAACAGTCCTTGAAACAGTCCCTGAAGCAGTCGCCAAAAGAGTCCCTGAGATAGTCCCTGAAACAGTCCCTGAAACAGTCCTTGAAGCAGTCGCTAAAAGAGTCCCTGAAACAGTCCCTGAAGCAGTCGCTGAAAAGATGACAACAATTGCCGTATTACTGATTGTCCTCAACTTGCCAATCAAGGCATCACAGCAAAGTCATGCTGTGGGAAAGTGGTTCCTGAAATAGTCCCTGAAGCAGTCCCTGAAGCAGTCGCTAAAACAGTTCCTGAAACAGTCCCTGAAACAGTCCCTGAAACAGTCGCTAAAACAGTCATTGAAACAGTCCCTGAAACAGTCACTAAAACAGTCCCTGAAACAGTCCCTGAAACAGTCCCTGAAACAGTCCCTGACACAGTCACTAAAACAGTCCCTGAAACAGCCCCTGAAACAGTCGCTAAAACAGTCCCTGAAACAGTCCCTGAAACAGTCCCTGAAACAGTCACTAAAACAGTCCCTAAAACAGTCCCTGAAACAGTCACTAAAACAGTCCCTAAAACAGTCCTTGAAACAGTCCTTGAAACAGTCCCTGAAACAGTCCTTGAAACAGTCCTTGAAACAGTCCTTGAAACAGTCCTTGAAACAGTCCCTTAAACAGTCGCTAAAACAGTCCCTGAAACAGTCCCTGAAACAGTCACTAAAACAGTCACTAAAACAGTCCCTGAAACAGTCCCTGAAACAGTCACTGAAACAGTCCTTGAAACAGTCCCTGAAACAGTCCTTGAAACAGTCCCTGAAGCAGTCGCCAAAAGAGTCCCTGAGATAGTCCCTGAAACAGTCCCTGAAACAGTCCTTGAAGCAGTCGCTAAAAGAGTCCCTGAAACAGTCCCTGAAGCAGTCGCTGAAAAGATGACAACAATTGCCGTATTACTGATTGTCCTCAACTTGCCAATCAAGGCATCACAGCAAAGTCATGCTGTGGGAAAGTGGTTCCTGAAATAGTCCCTGAAGCAGTCCCTGAAGCAGTCGCTAAAACAGTTCCTGAAACAGTCCCTGAAACAGTCCCTGAAGCAGTCCCTGGATCAGTCGCTAAAACAGTTCCTGTTATAGCTGGAAATAGCTGGACACGATATAGCGCATTTCTATATGTAAAAGTAAACGATGAACAGTAGAGAACTATAGAAAGAGGTATTTGATTCACCACAACTGGCAGAAGATGGTGGCACCACAAGCTACCTCATCCCATTTACCTCATCCCATTTATACTGTATTTGAAACACTCTGCATTGTATATTTAAGCATTACATCACGGGCAGGAGTGTGTTATAATAATTAGAGCATGCCTAGGGGTGGTTGTTAGGCCCGAGGCGCAGCCGAGGGTTGTTAGACCCCCATAGGCATGCTCTAATTCTCATAACACATGCCTACAAGTGGTGTAATGGCTTTTATACAATTGCCGCATTCATCCAACCTTATTGCTATACAATAAACACACATTAATTGAAGATTTATTGACAAAACCATCCGCAGAAAAAGTAGTTCCAAAAGAAAAAGAAGAGAAGTTGCCTCCGTGTGTAGAAGTGTAGCAGGTATATATAAAATATACTGTTATGTATTCCACAAAGAATCTCTCCCTCACGTTTTATTTTAATTTGTTTATTTTTATCTTTTACTCTCATAGCCTTTTATTTTGAAATCGTCACTTCCTGCCGAAGTGACGTTTTTCCCCTTGCACCTCCCCTCTCACGCCAGACTATCTGGAATGCTGACAGGGGTAAGACGTTCGTTCAGTGTCTGTAAATATATCTGGTCTAAAAGAACGTATGATGGTTAAAATATTGTAAATAGGTTGCCGGGCAATGAACCGGAGTTGTATATAGTGGTAACTGTGTTAATGATGAACAATTCTGCACTTGTTGTAATGTGGTTTAGCTGTGGTGGCGAACTGTTGCAAGGACATGTGGTTGAGCTAGAAGTAATGGCTGAGCAAAATGTGTAGGCCTCGGTCTGAAATGTGATTGATATTCCCCCATTGCAGCATATGTGAGCTGTTGACACCATCTGCTGGCCAATGTTAATATGTGCCTATCTGGGATGTTTCAACAGGTAATTTGAGATGTCTTATTGTTTATTTTGTTTATTTTTTAATGTGATATCTCAGTGGATGATTGTAAACTTCAGACTATGTGGAATGCTGACAGGGCATATGTGAGCTGTTGACGCCATCTGCTGGCCAATGTTAATATGTGCCTATCTGGGATGTTTCAACAGGAGAAATAAACACTGAATGGACCACGACCTGTCTCTTCACTTCACATACACGACCGACATTAAAGAGGGTGGCCTTAAACCAGCTACAGTGGTGCCGTTGACCAGGACGACGCAAGTGCCAACACCAGCTTGGTCGCCGGGAAGGGTCGTCGACGAAGAATAGCCAAGAAAAAATGCTGTGATCAATATAATTTTTTTTGCAATGAGGGTCAAGGCCAGCTTGATCATCGGAGGTCGGAGGAAGAGGAGGAAGAAGAAGAAAAAAAGGTTCCCTTGGGAGGTTTGTGTCGAAGTGACTGTGTCACAGTTGAAGGAACATTGTGTTCTTTCTAAAAAGAAGAGAAAAGAGGACATCGTGTTCTTTCTAAAAAAGGAGGACATCGTGTTCTTTCTAGAAAGAGGACATCGTGTTCTTTTTGAAAAAAGAGGACAGTTGAGTTGTTGGAAAGGACTGGTGGTCAGTTTTTGTTTTTCTGTTTTTGTTAAAGGTGCTGAAGCATTTGGAGATTTTTTTTTGTGATTAATGGAATATATATAATTTTTTTCCCTTCTTTCCTGATAGCTCGTTTTGTAGTGAGAGAAGGAAGATGGATCCCTATGTCGTAGAGGGGAGTTCATAATTTTTTCTGATGGTGATTTGGATACATGTAAATAGTATAATTGGGGATGTGGGATTGTTGATTGTTATTTGATTAGCTGTTTGACAGCAGTTGCGGTGGTGTGGTAAAATGGCAGCGTGCAGAGCCTGGAATTTTATTGTCGAACCACTGGAACTCTCTGCTTGGGGCAGAGCTGGTGCCCTGCAGTATACAGAGTTGGGAACTCTCTGTCATGTCACGGGAACTCTGTGCTTTGTGCAGAGGCCAATTTTTTTTTTTTTTCACGCTCCTTGATTTTCACATCCTGTGTTTGTATCTAGGTGTTTAGGTTGTAGGGCGGGTTGCCGTAGTTGCTGCAGTTAGCTCACACCGTGTGGTCAAGGGGCAGTATACTGTAGTGACTGCGGTTAGCCTTTGCAGGGCAGTGTACTGTAGCGGCTGCAGTTAGCTCACACCGTAGAACCCGACGTTGTCTAGGTCAATGGGCAGTATACTGTAGTTGCTGTAGTTAGTGCATATTTGTTTAGTCTGTGTACACTTTAGTCTTGCAATGTGTCACTGTAAGTAGTGTTACTGCATGTGCTCACAGGTAGGGTATGGGACTCGATTAGGCCGGGTAGGTTTGGTGTATAAGGCACCAAGCGATTCTAGGAGGAACATAGGACTGTACACCCTTTTGTTTTCTCTGAACCTGTTTGACAGGTAGCTTCTAGCTGATTCTGAAGATATGTATCTTCAGGTAAACCCGTGCCGGTTCTAGTGTTGGAGGTCCCATTTAGTGTGTCCTGTCTGTTCGGGATTTTAGTGGAATTCAGGGGGGGAGTATGTAGCAGGTATATATAAAATATACTGTTATGTATTCCACAAAGAATCCCTCCCTCACGTTTTATTTTAATTTGTTTATTTTTATCTTTTACTCTCATAGCCTTTTATTTTGAAATCGTCACTTTCTGCCGAAGTGACGTTTTTCCCCTTGCACCTCCCCTCTCACGCCAGACTATCTGGAATGCTGACAGGGGTAAGACGTTCGTTCAGTGTCTGTAAATATATCTGGTCTAAAAGAACGTATGATGGTTAAAATATTGTAAATAGGTTGCCGGGCAATGAACCGGAGTTGTATATAGTGGTAACTGTGTTAATGATGAACAATTCTGCACTTGTTGTAATGTGGTTTAGCTGTGGTGGCGAACTGTTGCAAGGACATGTGGTTGAGCTAGAAGTAATGGCTGAGCAAAATGTGTAGGCCTCGGTCTGAAATGTGATTGATATTCCCCGATTGCAGCATATGTGAGCTGTTGACGCCATCTGCTGGCCAATGTTAATATGTGCCTATCTGGGATGTTTCAACAGGTAATTTGAGATGTCTTATTGTTTATTTTGTATTATTTCATTGTGTATTTTATTTTAATGTGATATCTCAGTGGATGATTGTAAACTTCAGACTATCTGGAATGCTGACAGGGCATATGTGAGCTGTTGACGCCATCTGCTGGCCAATGTTAATATGTGCCTATCTGGGATGTTTCAACAGGAGAAATAAACACTGAATGGACCACGACCTGTCTCTTCACTTCACATACACGACCGACATTAAAGAGGGTGGCCTTAAACCAGCTACAGAAGCAGCTTGGAGGTGCGCTGTTTCAAGGCATGCCATCTAAGAATGAAGTGAGCGTGTGTTATTGGATTGATTGATTGATTGAAAATTTTAATACAGATAGACAGTGCTTACATCTTTCAGGGCTGGTGGTCTATCGCCCTGCTCTAAAGATAAACTCTAAGCATAACCGACTTCGAAAGAGGGCCAAAGCATAACCATTTCGAAACAACAAGGCTTCAAAGCATGCTGTCTAACAGTGAAGTGAGCGTGTGTTATTGGATTGATTGATTGAAAATTTTATTAACAGTGAAATGAGTGTCCTTTTGACGAATGGCATCTAACAACACACTTCGCACGATTTATATTTTGTTTAACAATGAGTCATGACCAACCAATTATAATCCAACATTGTGTAAGCAACTAACACATTCCACGTGACAGAATCGTTTTTGAATGAGTCGTTATGACGCTATCAATACATCCATTCATAAAGATTATTGTCCGCCATCTTGGTTTCATTCCTAAAAACTCGAACGGCGGAGTGATTGTAATTCGGTTGTGGGCGGGTTCTGGGATCACGAGCGTGTGTTATGATATCGAGAAATTTGCATGCCATTGTATAATGCACCACAAGCTACCTCATCCCATTTACCTCATCCCATTTATATTGTATTGCAACTACTCTGCATTGTATATTGTACATATGTATATTGCACATTTCTGTCTTGTTTTCACTTGTTTAAGTACTTGACTTTCTATTTTATACTTATTATACTTTTTATAATTATCTATTTTTACCTAGCACACTCTCAGGAGCAAAACAGAAAGAAGCAATTCATACAAAAGTATCCTGTATTTCTGTATGACAACTAATAAAGAAAGTTGAAACTTGAACTTGAGACAATGTCACAACGTGGGGTAGTGTTACAACAAACCCTGTACACAAAACAAGTCGCAAAGAAGATTTCACGTGAACTGTCACGGACAAGAATGTCTTAGAAATGTTATTATGCCGTGAGATCATAGCAAAAGGCACATCATGTTGTTTGTTCAAGTAAACAAAGACTTTAACATTCTTGTGTTATAATTAAGACCAGTTTAAAATGAAAACCTGGTAAACCCTGGCCTCCGCCACTTCAACCCAGGTTCTCCGACTCCGAGGCCTTGATAATCCATAGTGAAAAGAAAGGCTTCATTAAGAACCACGGCCAGTGTGGCAATTTCCTCCCCCACTTCCCAGAGGCTCCCGAGGAATACAGGGAACCTATAATTAATGTAAAGAGGGAATGCCACACCATTTCATTATCCTGTGAGATGATGCTGTGCATGCGGGTTTGTCAGATGTGAATAGGAATTAATAACTTGTCGTATGAGAAATATGGGGGGGGGGGGGGCAGAGAGAGAGAGATAGACAGACAGACAAAGAGAAAAAGAGACAGATGCAGATACACAGAGAAAGAGACAGACAGCCAGACAAAGAGAGACAGACAAAGAAAGAGATAGACAGATAGACAAACAAAGAAGAGAGAGGCAGATAAACAAAGAGAAAGAGAGAGATATACAGACAGAGGAGGGAAGAGAGAGAACATGTGATATTGATTGCTCTGATTTAATACACACACACACACACACGAACACACACACACACACGAACACACACACACACACACACACACACACACACACACACACACACACACACACACACACACACACACACACACTTTGCTGGTCCTTAAATATTGCCTCTGTTTCTCTGCTATAATAATGTACTACTCCACTTATAAGAGGCACCTCTTTAGAGTCCATCTTAATTTGTTTTCGTCTTTTTCAGACTCTCAACTTGGATGAAATCTTCTGCAGGTTTTTGTAAAATAACTGCATTCTCAACAAGAGCTTCAATTAAGCAGTCAGGCAATTGGAAGCGTGTTTGAAGTGAATGAGGAGCATTTTAATGGGGCTATTGTTTACTGAATAATGGAGGGGGAGGGTGCAGGAGATGGGGAGAATCACCAACACAACAGTCCTCTCCCCTCGTGCTTCTGAGTCAGCCAGAGATATTGAATCTGTCACTCTATAGCACCCACGCACGCACGGACACACACGGACACATGCACGCACGCACGCATGCACGCACGCACGCACGCACGCACGCACGCACGCACACACACACACACACCACACACACACACACACACACACACACACACACACACACACACACACACACACACACACACACACACACACACACAGTACATGCATGGATGCACACACATTAACACATGCACCCATAATAGCCATATAGAGTACTTTGTCCTCACTCAGTCAGGATGATTATAAACAAAGTTAGTGGCGGAAAATGCATATGAGGCAGTTTAATGGACAATATGAGATGGGCAACAACAATCCAATATAAATGCAATACATTAGTATCCTTTGGACGATCTTTCATTTATAATCCGTTTAAATCTTTTTTAGTTTAAATCGAATTAGTTTAAAATCCTAATCTTGAATTAGTTAAAATCTTTAATGACCAACCGTTTCACCCCCAGTCTGCGGTTGTTTTTACTCATTTTATTGTTGCCTTTCTTGTTTTATATTTATTGTGCGCTGTTTTCTCTACATTGTTAACTCATTGGGCGCCATACCCGAGTATACTCGGGTTTTGATCCTTTGATATTTTTCCTTTGATCCCCGTTCTATACACTCAGCTGGAGCTCCCTAGGTCTCCCTGGCTCATCTGTATATGTTGGAATTGCAATGACGATCGAATCTCACAAGGTGGCAGTATCACCTACCTTTTGAACTGGGAACTGGGGATATCACTTGTCTTGTGATCCACTCCGACTGTTTCCGCCTAGGAGTGGATCACAACATAGCAATCGGTGGAAGATTTGGTGCCTCAGAGCTATTATTTCCCGTATGGTAGCCATGCCCAATATACAAGAGTAATTGCGATCGCCATGGGATTGACTGGGATTTATTCATTTTGGAGTACTTTCTGACTGAGGTAAGGTCTATCTTAGGTAACCTGCTGGTATTATTTTTTACGTAAAACATGCTTCTGTACCAATCACAGTGTTGTAGTTTACCGGATGTAAAACTTGCTTTTGGTAACGATCACAGTTTTGAGTTAAAACGACCCCCCCCCTCCTTGATGATTTTGTGAAGACACATATGTACATGGTATACCTTTGATTTGGAAGTATTTGGGGTTTCGGGCGAGCAACCAGAACGATTTGGGCATATTGCATATAACACGCCATATCTCGCGATCTATGAAAAAATACTGGATTATTTTGGAAATAAGCGATGTTTAGCGTGTAATAGTGCACAAAATATAGTATGTTAGTCAGTGATGGACCATGGACAATGCCTGTCAAATGAGCCATACTATTGTCTCCATAGCTACAGTATAATACAGAACACACGATGGGTCTGCAAACATTGCTAAAATGGTCAATAACGCTGGCACCATTGAGTAAAGATGGGAAAAGGCCGTGGCTCTCAATGAGTTAATGAGAGTTTACTCTCAATGATCTTTTTACATTTTTTTTTATATTTATCTTTTTCCCCCTTTTCTTTTTCCGTTTTTCTCCCATCCCAATGTTAGTCGTTATGCCAATTCCCAATCCCCTTCCTGGTCGCTGCGCACTCTACCCACTACTGTCTGTCTGGGAGGGCGGAGACTATCACATGCTTCCTCCGACATATGTGTACCCAGCCCACCGCTTCTGTTCACCTGGCAGTGCGGACTCTCACTGGGAGAGTGTAACGTGTGGAAGGTCACACTACCTCTCCCAGATTTATTGATTGATTGAGTGATTCAAAACTTTATTAACAGATTGCAGAATGGGTACAATACAGTACAGCTCAATACACACAATTGTTAAGGGGATGCAGACCAGAGAAAGACTTTCGTAGGAGGTAGGAGGTAGGTAGGGGTGGGTCGGGGGAACACTGTACAACTAAGCAAAACTGTACATTGGAATATTGACAAAACCATACTTGGTCATTTACTGTAGGCAGTAAATAGGGCAGACAATCCAATATGGTCGAATGTCCATATCAAATAAACTTAACTTAACTTAAATGTGTTGTCCATGAGGAGCAGCCTCTCTGGTTATGGTCGACTAATATGGGTTTTTCAATGGCTGATGGTGATGCCGATATTTAGAGAGCAGGTGGGCCGATATATTATAATTATAAAAATACTACTACTATTTAAAGTTTGGCCTGATGGTGGCGCTAGAGGAAAGGTCACTGGTTCAGCAAAACAGTGTCTTCCTCTCTGGGGCATAAATGTTCACAGCTAATTTCACGGAAATCTGGCCGTTACTTTTTGGGATATCTCATTCACTGTCAAGACAGACAGACAGACAAACATACAGGGCTGAAAACACAGCCTCCTAACGCCGCCTCCCCAACCTTTGGTTCAACATCTGTCCGCCAATATGGAATTGGGATCCCTAAACATTCCCAATGACACTAAAACGTCTGTACAAATTATTGGATTGTCATTTTGCAACCACTGACCCATGCACCCAAACCATTCAGCCTAATTAAGACTACAAACATTGACCAGATGACAATTTCCATCCCTCTTGATTTATAGGCAAGACGTGAACACACTTTTGGGGACGTTTCTGACCTCAGGATCGAATCTCTCATGTCTAAATCCATCTCTAATTAAAAGCCCTCGTGCGCACATTGCTGGCAACGGGCCAACAATTTCAGATAAATATCAAGGTTCCACTCCTGGGTAGTACAGACACTTGAGGTCTAATTATAACAAATAATTATAACGTCATTCGCACAAAAAGGGTAAACAATATAATTTTCAATCTTGCGCATCTTTCACATCAGAAGGAGTGTCACAACCTTCCAACTGCGAGAGAGAGGTGACTTGGAGAGTGAGAGTGAGAAAGAGACATTCACTGGAACACCATTAGAGGGACCTCACATTGGCAGCTGTCAATTCTAGTCAATTCCATTGAATAAACAGAGGTTGGCTGTCTAGAATCGACTAGTATTGGGCAGGTTATTTTGTGTCAACTCATATTGGCCAATATTTTGCTGAACAAAACAATGGGTGTCCCATAGGTGTGACTCCAAACGTTATGATTATTTTCCTATAATGGATAAATACAGAGTTGCCCTAACAGGGTCGATCACCTGCATTGCGGACCCAAAACAGCACTACTTAGCTATTACGCCAGTTGTAAGACAATGGAGGTAAGAGAGCTATGGGTGTGTGGATTTAAGATAAGATAAGATATTCCTTGATCCCCTTGGGGGAATTCTAGCGTTTATAAAATTGTTACATTAATTAATTAAATGTGGCAACAAGTAAATAAAGACAGGAGTAAACAAAACTTTTATTTCAGTGTGTTCAAACCTCTGTAACTCTATTACATGTAGATTCTTCAGAAAGTTCAGAATGTTTCCTTTCAAAAGAGACCAGACTCGTGCATGTGCTATAAGTGGTTCAAGAATAAATCGCAAATTAGTTTGGGTATGCAATCGTCACGCGTTTTATGCAAAACTAGCCCCATTCTTGCCTGATGCATAAGAGGTTAAACACGTCATTCAAGTAAACACTTTATTAAATTAAACGTATGCACTGTGGTTGAGGATAATGCAATTTCTTGCATTGGAACCTTTTTTTCTGCATGTTATTTTGAAATTCTAACAATACAGATGTCTAAAGAATAGCACATTTCTAGGAAAAGGAAGCAGGGCATTGTATCTTCTTTAGTTCCACGTAACTGGAACTCTGTGCTGCCCTGCTGGGCTCATTGGATAATGGCGAAGCAAAGCTGTTGGGAAATTTTATTTTATTTTTCAACACTGCACTCAATATTATCTCATTAACGCTATGTAAATCACTATCCACATGGATCCATTTCA
>NW_028170172.1:50000-52500 GCF_963971535.1 Notolepis coatsorum
TTTTATTTATTTCATGGTTATACAGTTTTTAGAAATGTACTTGTACCATTTGAAGCTTCAATGTTGTCATGATGTCACAGTTCATGTCCAAGCTGGATGAATACACTCCCAAGCTGTTGGCCCTCTTCCAGTCCAAGGGTGGCGCCGTGGGGATGAGGTTGAAGGCTATCCTACTTGAGGTATTCTTCAATGACTTTTCTGTTTGCTAATATTTTCAGGGATGTTGTGGTCAAACTGCTGGAATATCATTGCTTATATGAAATATACAGCAGGTATTGTTCGCTTGTCATTCTCTCTACAACAAAGAGTATGAAATAGTTGCAGACCTTTTAAATACACAGTTGGCGGCTGGTTAATGTGGGGCACCTGGTTGGAAAATAGTTTTCAAATTGTATTTGGTTAATTTCTGTTTATTTTGAGATGGACTCTTATTTGACCAGCTTATTGAGAACTCCACTGGTTTGGATTCATAACCAATTGCAAAGTTTTGGTGCTCGGAGTTCTAATAATAATGACTGGACCATGGAAGGTAATTACACACAACACACATGTGTGCGTGAGGCGACAAAATACAAACTCATTTCATAATTATGTACTCTGAAAATATGTGAATGTCCCAGAGTTTGGTGACTAGTATGGGGGGTTATGGTGTTAAAAGCTGAACTAGTCAATGAACAGTAAGGAAGTAGGTAAAGGCATCCATAGGCCCACAGTTGATGCAGTTGCTCACATCCTCCACATTGCAATATACTGAAGAATAATGATTATTTGTGTCATTTCAGGCTCCGAGCATCAACATCACCAGAGATGTTGCCATTCGGGGCTTGGTGATGTACCTTGGGGAATCTACAGATCAGCTCTTAAAGGAGTATGATGTAAGTTGAAGCACATGTTAAAAGAGAGAAAAGGGTTGGGGGCAACTTTAAGCCTGAGGATGTTTTGTGAATACGGCCATTGGTTTTCTTGTCCAAAGGTTGGAAGGAAGGAATTTGGGAGATGTTCAATTATAGGACCTTCTCCTTGCCCTTTCAGGATGCTGATGGAGATGGTGTGTCGCAGGACCTTGCTGTACAAACAACAAAAATCTACACGATCAAGAAGGAAACATCAGAGGGTCCCGACGACATCGGTATCGTCATAGAGGCTGTGAAAGTTCTGACTGCTCTGGGTAATTTCCCATGGGCTTGCTCCATGCTAGTTGGGTTGGCATATGCAGTGAATCTTGCCTATCCAAGGAACTAAGGTACACAGAATTAAAGGCCTTTACATTTTTCTAACCTACCTTGAGTGAACCTGTATTATTTATGCCATTTTCTTTGGTTTTCTTCCTCTATTTGATCTCAGGTACATATTCGAAGTCTTCCAGAAACTCTTCCTGGAGCTGGATTGTACAAGGCTCTCTCCAAAAGTGACCAACCTCAAGAATAAGATACTGGTAAGAAAGGTGACCCTTGCAGAGTGAAAGGGAAAAGTCACTGTCAAAAATAACATTGTTTCCTTCAAGTTTTGGTTAAATGTGAGTTTCAGTGATCCGGTTACTGTAAGTAGTTGTTTCATCTCAGATTTGTCCAAATAGCCATACTCATTTGAGCGGAGAGGCTTCATGGTTTTGAATATTGGCACAGAACAGTTCATTTATAATGTGCACCTTGTGTACACTTTACCTTGTGGGGTGAGGCAAGGTCAAGTGTTGGGGCATTTACAATGTTGTGAGACTGTTGTCCATTTCATTTTAAGCACCTGACATTGGTTTTATTCCTCTCTTTGATCTCAGGTACACATTCGAAGTCTTCCAGAAACTCTTCCTGGAGCTGGATTGGACAAGGCTGTCTCCAAAAGTGACCAACCTCAAGAATAAGATACTGGCTTAAGAAAGGTGTCCCTTGCAGAGTGAAAGGGAAAAGTCACTGTCAAAAATAACATTGTTTCCTTCAAGTTCTGGTTAAATGTGAGTTTCAGTGATCCGGTTACTGTAAGTAGTTGTTTCATCTCAGATTTGTCCAAATAGCCATACTCATTTGAGCGGAGAGGCTTAATCGTTTTGAATATTGGCACAGAACAGTTTGTTTATAATGTGCACCTTGTGTACACTTTACCTTGTGGGGTGAGGCAAGGTCAAGTGTTGGGGCATTTACAATGTTGTGAGACTATGCTGTCCATTTCATTTTAAGCACCTGACATTGGTTTTCTTCCTCTCTTTGGTCTCAGGTACACATTCAAAGTCTTCCAGAAACTCTTCCTGGAGCTGGATTGGACAAGGCTGTCTCCAAAAGTGACCAACCTCAAGAATAAGCTACTAGCTTAAGAAAGGTCAAGTGTTGGGGTGGGGGTGAGGGGAGGCAAGGTCAAGTGGGGGGTGTGGGGTTATGTTGTGCTTAATTTGTATGTTTAAACTTGCAATAAACTTGCAATAACATTTTTGATTTAGCATAAATACATGTTTACCTGGTATTCTTTTTAATATGCATGGTAATCTGTTGACCCAATTCAAGTAAACCAA
>NW_028170172.1:57500-95414 GCF_963971535.1 Notolepis coatsorum
GGCCACAGTAACCTTACTAGCCGATACAGGGTTAGTGGGCGAGTTGTGCTTCTGTGATCAGTGTTTTTGAAAAGAAAATGCTGGGAAGCAGAGGGGTAAGGTGTGTCAATTCAGAGGAATCTGGATTGTCACTCCTAAGATTGGAACGGGACCCAGCCTAATACTGCACCCAAAGGTAAAATAAGGGGACTTCTTCTGTTCATGAGAGGAGACCTTGCCGCCGGAAGTGGAGGCCTGTATCCCTGTTGGGGGAGAGGGGGGCCAGTGTAGGAGACAAGGCGGCCCTGAAAAGCCGGTTGTCCCACGCTTTGCACCTCCTAAACTAATTTGGGGAGAGGTGCATCTAAGAGGGGAAGGAGTGCATCCGAACGGGAGAAGGGTACTCTTAACTGGAGGGAGGTTGAAGGGTCAAATCGGTGAGTTATGTTCTGCGTTTTCTAGGTTGACCTGGCCTGCATTGTTAAATTTTGGCCAGGAGTGGGGGATGACCTGTGTACAGCAAAAGAGTCTCCAAAGAGATGCCAGGTCTCAACACAAGGTGGCAGCAACGCGCCTTGAAAGACATTTCAGTGACTGGCTTGATTCTAAATGCAGGAAACAATTGCTTTAAAGGCAAGGTTATATAAAATAGTTATATTCAGTATAAAAACATTTGCCAAAGTACATAAATAGAGATAATAAATGACATATGCTTTGATCTTCATTCATTTAGGTTTAAAATAAATAGATGAAGTAATTTAAAAAAATGCTGTCCCTTGGGTAAAAATGTACATATTAATGCCTGGGTTGGAACAGATTTGTTAGGGATTTGATAGTAGGGCAATGATTTATCTTGCTTTCATAAATAATTATGTGATGTGAAGAAGCGCACTCACGCTTTTTGATAAAAAAAAATAAAAAATTATATCAAAAAAAGAATTTCAGAATGCTGTCCGAGAGTTATGAAGTTGAAATTCCCGCGCCCAGCCAATGCTACCTGTAAATTAGGTAGTTTATGCAAGAATTACCCTTTTATAAGAACTCGGATTGCAAACATTTAAATTTGATTTATGTACCATTTTGGGAAAAGTGAGCAGTCAAGGATGGAAATGAGAGGAGCAAAGACACTGTGTCTTCAGAGGCATGACGTAATGTGGGGAACCGTTTATGCATGAATCGTTCTTTAAAGGACGTTATTAGCTTTTTGAATGTCATGGAAGCAAGAATGATGGTGCAAAATTATTTGCGCCTGTGAAAGACTGAATGGATCCATGCGGGGGAAGCATGGGTACAGGGTGGATAGTGCAAGATGTGGGGCAGTCACGGGATCGTAGTTTATGATATGATTACCGGTGCCCTGTAAGAATGAGGATTCAGTGGGTATTAATATAGCTGAAAGTTAATTCTTTTCCTCATTAGTATAAAACGTTGTGACAAACGGAGTGAAAAGGGAGGGCACAGGCCTATAGCTGTGCCTTGAAGTAGAGTGGAAGGACTTTGTATAAAATTGTAATAATGTATGTAATAGGAATGAGAGCATAGAAGAAATTGATTTGAATTTTCTCATAGTAGGAATAGACAGAAAAAGTAACCGTGAAATGTAAATTTAAAACGGTTTCACTAATTTTAATCTGTTAAGATTAAGCAGAGGATTGGATTTACAATTGAACTAATGCAAGTCTCTTTCTGTTTCCTGTTTTTGAGTGTTACAGGAAGACCGAGACGGAGTGTGATTGCAGTGCAAAGATTCGACCAGAGAGGAATCGAATTAAAACAAAAAAACAGATAAGGCCTTTGTTTTTTGCACAAGTAAATTACATTCTCTCTGTGTGTTATGGGGTAGGAAGAGTCCATGTTCTGTGGGAAAGTAAAAAACCAGAGGCGGAGAGGAAAGTGACACTGTTGATTTAGGTGTGTTTTTTGTTCTTTCTCATAGGTTCTCAGCAGGGAGAGAGGAGTTTCTGACGACGACCGGTACCAGTAGCCACAGAACGGCTAAGTCATGGGTGCTGTATAAACACAAGAGGGGAACACATTTTTACACCTGCAGACGTCAATTAGGAATCCCTGGTTGAATTGAATAACCAGATAACAATAACAGTTTGAAATGGAGAGACTGTCTACCTATCTATTAGAGATGGCCTCAATTTGGAGGCCGGGTAAACAGCCTGCTCATTTCACAAGCGGGGAAGAAACCAGTGGGTGGGAATAAGGGATGGCCAACTTTGTCTATGGCATCGGGAGATGTACTATACTATAATATTATAAGAAGTTTAGTTATGTTCTTTGAAAGATGGCGAAAGAAGCGCGAGATTCCGAGGCGACTGGAGTTGGCAGTATTACATCTGTTGAATCAGGAACGTCTTGGGGATATAGAAAGAGAAATATTAAGTGAAACCGTCAGTATTGAGCATGTGACCCCCTTAGAGAACCAGTTGGTGAGATTGGACAGAGACTCCCAGATAACGGAGTTGGAAATGAAAGCCCCTGACCTCGGAACAGACGGGGGGGGACAGTGGGAATTATGGAAGAAGTAACAGTGAATACTCTGATCTGTGCTGAACAAGGGATTGATTTGCCAGAAAGTGGATTAACTGTGTCCATTCAGCAGGTGTCTGTGGAACCCGCTTCGACAGGCGGGAGAAAAGCAAAGAAGGCAAAGCAAGGAATACGGCGAGGCCCGCAGCCATTGTATAATGGACCTGTGTTGTGTTGGAACTGCGGGACCAAGGGGCACATTGAAAGATCCTGTCCATACGACCAAGGGCAGTTTCCAGGTCCCTCCCGGAGACAGGCCCGAGGGGGAGAGAGATGTACCGTGGACCTTGTAGGCCGCCCAGCATTGAGAAGCCAGGTTGCAGGTGGAGCATCAGAGAAGAACAGGTATGTGCTCTCCCCACTACAGCAGGACCTGCCCAGGGAGACGGCCGGAGGGAACCGAAGAGATGTGAGCCTGTCGGAGACTGTGACGCATGACACTGAGGGACGACAGAGGCCTGAGTTTGAACTGACTGCCAGGGTGGTACAGGGGGGCCCTTCACAGGTACAACAACAATACCAGAGGGGACCGAACTGGCAGCCACGGGGCCAATATGGAAATCAACTGGGGGGACAGAATGCATACCAGCCACAGTCGAGGTACCAGCCAGGGCCAATACAATGCTGGAATTTGTGGATGACGAGGACATATAGCCAGAAGCTGTCCCCAAGAATATACCGGCCCCTACCAAGGGAATCAATTCCAAGGACAGAGAGGGTATTTCGGGGGTCAGTATCAAGCCCCTGATCAAGGCCCCGGGTATGCAAGGTCCAACAGCCCTACTGCGTTGGGAGACAGGGCCAGGACTGTGGTCAGGATGGAGAGGCCAAGCAAGGACGGTACGAGATAGGGGGGCTGCAGTGCCGCGACCCCAAATGCCAGGGCATCCGAAGGGGTGACCTCCTCCACCACCAGGTGGGATGGCTGACAGGCCGCCCAATCACGGACAGAGGAGCCCCAGGAAGAGTGTCATTTTTAGGGGCAATTAGGTCATTTCTACCAGACCTGCCCCGGACTACGGTTCTCTAGGGGGGGAGGAAGGAGGGGGTCTTGCACCACAGACAAGGGGTAGCAGGTCTAAAAAGAATAATAAAAAAAAAACATAAGAGTAACTAAATTAATAGATTACATATAAAATGTATACGAAAAAATATTTATATAGCTTAAATTTAGAGAATGAATAAAAATGTGTCCATAGACAAATTGGCCGATTATTTTATGCATGCCAGCGATTAAAAAAAAAAAAGAAAAAAAAATATATATATATAAATAAATAATAATGTGCGATACTAACAATAATGAGGGAAATGAGGGGGACTGACTGGGAATGCATGTTCGGATATTACTAACATAATTAGAGTTACAGGATAATACAACATTTGTGTTACTAAAAAAGAAATATATAAAATATGTAGTAATAATAATGATATGTGTAAGATGGTGTTACAAGCCGTTTAGTTAGAATTTAATAGTGATTGTCCATTCTTGAACAGTGACAACAACAAATATTGTTCTAGAGGGTGGAATGCAAAATAAAAAATAGTTTTTTTTCTTTTCATTTCCTGTAGTTTTTTTTTCTTTTTACTTAGTTGTTGCCGGGAGGATAACACATATCTCTCGAGTGATGTTTGCTTATTGATAGTGTGTTGCATGTTATTTGGCATGGTAAAAGGATATTGTTTTATTTGTTTTTAAATTTTTCTTTTTCTTAGATTACCGACGCTGGGGGCGTTCTCGCCTCTCGGATAGGTTGTATTTGTGACACACCCGGATGGTTAGGAGAGTCTGGGGAATGACCTGGGAAGAGATTGTGGGATAAGTCGAATCTCTTTCCCGTTCATTTGTGTGTTGCATTAGTGTGGGAGTTGGAAGTAGCAAGACTCTCTGTGTTGTATGAGCTGATGGGGGTGATTGGGATGTGCCCTCGTGAGTGACTTGGCTGAGATTGGCCAGGTGGGACGCGGTAAAAGCAGGACTGTGAAATGTGTAACTGTCTTGTGGATGTACGTTGACGCAGGTTGACCCGTCTGTCTTTAAAATGTGTACAGATGGACCATGGGTGGTACAGTGTCAGATCTCCGCCTCTCCAGACTGGGGACCTCGGAGGGGGACAAGGTGACCGTGTTGAGTGTACACGGCCAAGGGTGGAGGTGAGTGAATGAAGAGATGTGATTTGATTGTGTAAAAGGCATGTTGAAGCCAAGAAAATGATAGGACAAAACAGAACATAATGATTTGGAAAAACGCTTAAAAGAGGATGCTGTAAGTGAAAGCACTCTGTAGATAAGTGGAAATTTGAACTGTAATCACCTGTTGTGTAGGTACTGGATACACTTGCATTGTCCAATTGTAGTGTCAAAATACTGTTCATAAATCATTAATGTGTTTTCCTAATATACTGGAGGAAATGACATTAGACTGTCTAAGACAAGTAGGCCATGTTATAAAAATAGAAGGTTTAAAGTCAATAATAATGTAAATAACCACTAATGATTGTACTCCCGAAATGTTCCCTTCTTTTATAAAGTTCTTTGTAGAAAATATAACAATTTTGTAGGCTTAAGACGGAGTATAGGCCTTCTACAAGCACATGTACACTTGAAGGAATACAATAAGGGGATATGGAGCATTCCCAAGAGAAAGAAGGAAATTGCTTTTAGAGTGTCGTTTAATACTGATATCAATATTATTAAAAAAAAAAGTTATTGTTTACTGTTATGATGCAAGTGCTCGGATGTTGTGGGATGGAGAAAGCTAATGTTAAAGTGGGAGAGGCCCATAGTTAGTCTTACAGGGATTCTGTGTTTTAAAGGTTTTCCAAGAGTAAAGGGTGGGGGTAGTTTTTTTTAATGGAATACGATTACTGGACTGTTTATTCGATAATTGTTAATTAAGGGTGGACTTTGGTATCCGTAATCATACATAATACTCCATGCAGATATGTTGCACATTGGTCAGATACAGACCTTGAGTAGAATTAGCTGGGAAAACCCTGAAGGACAGATCAGTTTGTCTGCAAATGCTAAATGGAGCAACACACAGTAAAGTAAACAGGACACTCACTTTAGAAACTTAGAGTAGATGCTAGGAACAGATTGTGAACCACTTTGGATTGGTTCTGTCGGCCTGACCGCGATAGATGGTGATTGATAAGTTAGGTTGCCATGGGAACATACTGGGAAGCGGGGTTTATGACCAGCCTCAAACGAGAATCTAAGAAACAGACACTGCTAGAAGCCACATGTAGATTTTCCCTCCATTTTTGGGAGACAAAGAGAGAGGGTGAATATTGGATCAAATAATAATAATAATAATACATCTATTTTATATAGCGCTTTTCCAGGTGCTCAAAGACGCTTTACATGGGCAGGAGAGACAAACTATGGCAAAACAAAAAAACAGAACAAAACAGAACAATAATAATACATGACAAAATAAAATAACACCGACAGAATTAGAGGTCAAAAGCAAGATTGAAAAGGTGAGTTTTGAGGGCTGATTTAAAATATGTCAGGGTGTTTGCATCACGGATATGGCTGGGGAGGGCATTCCAGAGGGAGGGGGCAGCAGCAGCAAAGGCCCTGTCGCCCCAGGTCCGGAGCCTGGTCGTGGGAGGTGTTAGGAGGTTGGCATCTGCAGACCTAAGGCGACGGGTGGGCGTGTGACGGTGGAGGAGGTCGGACAGGTAGGGAGGGGCAAGGTTGTTGAGGGCTTTAAATGTGATGAGTAGTATTTTAAAATGTATCCTGTATTTGATTGGAAGCCAGTGGAGGTCGTGGAGGACAGGGGTGATGTGATCAGAGCGACCGGTGGAGGTGAGCATGCGGGTTTATTGAGGATAGTGTTTGGTGAGCCGTAGAGGATGCTGTTGCAGTTATCTAGTCTTGATGATATGAATGCATGAACCAGTGTTTCAGCAGCGGAGAGTGATAGGGAGGGGCGGAGACGAGCAATGTTCCGGAGGTGGTAGAAGGCCGATTTGGTTATGTGGTTCACATGGCGGAGGAAAGAAAGGGTGGAGTCCTAGATGATGCCAAGGTTACGGACGTGAGTGGAGGGGGTGACAATGGTACCATCAATATTTAGGGTGAAATCCTGGGTGTGGCTGGTGAGGGATTTTGGACCGATAATAATGATTTCTGATTTATTGCAGTTTAGTTTAAGAAAGTTATTTTGCATCCATGTTTTGATGTCTGTGAGGCAGGTGCTGAGGGTGGAGAGAGTGGCTGGAGTGATAGTCTTGGTGGAGAGGTAGAGCTGAGTGTCGTCTGCATAACAGTGAAAACGCAGGCCATGTTGGCGGAGAATCAGACCAAGTGGAAGGATGTAGAGCAGGGGTCGCCAATTAGATTTGCCCACGGGCCAAATTTTCCCCAAGCCATTGTGTGGCGGGCCAATGATAAGTGAACATTTTTTAACTGTAAAAAAAAAAACGACATATACATGTTTGCACTGTCTTTTTTCTATTATAAAGTGCCTCTCAGACAGTGCATTACACATGAACAGATCAGTAATTTGATTTTAATGCAGGTGCTCGCATTATAAATCGAGATCAGTAGGGTGCATTTGATTTTAAGCACCACAGCGGGTGTATTATACATCGAATGTATTATTATTATTATTAAAACACAACACTCACCGGCATAATGCAGGCAGCCCTGCCCTGGACTTGATATTGTTTCTGCTTCGGTCCTCCAAAATCCATGTTAATAACATGTTAAATGTCCACTCGCGTTGAATGCCCACCCAACTTGAACACAGTTGCTTGCTCGTGTTGCCATGTCAACAAGCGAGAGTCACCGGTTGCTTATTGCAAGAGTTACCTGTTGCGATAAACCCGTATTTTAAGAATGACACCTGTTTATTAAAATATAGGTTGTAGGCTCCTCTTCTGGCTCATCATATTTCCCCGTTGCATTGCAAAGAAGTTATTCAAAGACGTTTGTTTTGTTTTTGCAAACGTTCGCCGCCGGCATCCCAAACGCGGAAGTGAAAGTGAAATTCCATTGGTTCTCCCAGTCCATGTGACCATTTCTAGCATTTCAATTGGCTATAGTGACAGCCATAGATATGATGAATAGATAGATACAGCTTCAAAAGACACTCTGGCGTCACAACGAGTGAATATTTCCTGCGCGTAAAATAAACATCATATTCTCAAAATAACCTGACGGGCCAGAAATTATTGCTGGCGGGCCCATTTCGGCCCGCGGGCCACCTATTGCCGATCCCTGATGTAGAGGATGAAGAGCAGGGGACCAAGTACTGAGCCTTGGGGGACACCATGAGTGATGGGGGCAGTGGGGGATTTGCAGTTGTTGATAGAGATGAATTGGTGCCTGTGTGAGAGGTATGATTGGAGCAAGGTGAGGGGGATTCCGGAGATGCCAACGGAGGACTGGAGACGAGTGATGAGGATGGGGTGACTGATGGTGTCAAAAGCAGCGCTGAGGTCTAGGAGAATGAGGATGGCGAGGGAACCAAAGTCGGCAGAGAGGAGTATGTCGTTGGTGACCTTTAGAAGAGCAGTTTCGGTATACCCACTGGCATACCCACTAAAAAACATTAATAAAATAGGAGAACCATATCATTGTTAACTCCAGGGTAGATGGCAAATAAGCTAATTTCCCAAAATGTTGGAGTTTTCCTTTAAGCAAAGACAACTCGTGTGAGAACCAGGATTAATTTTCTTTATGTAATGCATGTAAAATAAACACATTTTATGTCGCAGTTTGCTGGCAAGATTGTCTACTGTATATGGTATTTAAATGAAAATTTCTCATCAAGCCAGTTGCCAAGATTTTTATATGCAGTGACTCCCAATGCTACAGTACATGCATTTTCAGTGGATATATATAAACCATTATAATCAACATTTCTGGTTCTAGAAAACAGCAATAATTTTGTTTTATTTACACAACTTGTGTGAGAACCAGGGTGTTACTTACTTTTTTTTAATGGTGCATGTTCATCAATAACTCAAATAAAGGTTTTGGTCAAAAAGTCAAGAGTTATTTGAACATCAGAGAAGCAGAACTTGATCACTAAAATTTAAAATAATTCTCTGCATAACCGTGTGAGATTTTGTTTTCTTTAATCACTTATTTCTGACACATGCAATAGGACAGTGTTCACTAATTCCTAGCTCAAAGACACCACAGGCAATCATTTGGGAGAATATAAGAGCATTTAGAGTAGACCTAGAACTGTTTTTCAAAGTTTTTACATTTACATTTACATTTTGTCATTTAGCTGACGCTTTTATCCAAAGCGATTTACAAGTTTTGTAGGACAACTCAGCAGGAAGGGCACAACTCTATCAGCTGAGTAACAATGTTCATCAAAGTGTTCAGACTTGAGTGCTACAGTGTTGAGTTTATGTTAGTATATTAGGAAGAGAGCATGACAGTAGAGGACAGTAAGAAGGTTATGTATATATATATATAATTATTATCTTTTTCATTTCAGATATTGATTGAAGAAGTGTGTCTTTAGTCGACGGTGAAAGATTGGTCGGGTTTCAGCTGTCTTAACTGTGGTGGGAAGTTCGTTCCACCATTGTGGGGCAAGGACAGAGAATAGGCGGCTTCTCTTTGATGACCCTCCCGGAGCTCGGATAGGAGTGGGTCTGAGGCGGCCAGAACATGCAGAGCCTAGGGGTCTTGAGGGTGTGTAGTTATAGACCATTGACCGGAGGTAGGCGGGAGCCGTTCCCTTCGCCGCACGATATGCCAGGTCGAGGGCCATGAACCGTATTCGTGCGGCAATGGGGCAAATTGAGGCTACCGCTAACCTTAACACTTTGGACGCCGGAGCGATATGCGTGATGTGTGGTTAAAAGGCCAGCGTTCTAAAGTATAGAAATATGTGGCGGTGTTTGCAGGACTATAACTATATTCTATATTATAGCTATGGATAGAATACTATGGCCCATTTGACATCGAGTATCTATCGTGCAATATGAGAAAAATAAAAAAAAATGTCATCCATACATTCGCGTTTTATACCGTGGTAAATATGACTATAGTTTTAGAATAATGTCTAATAATAATGTAAATTCCGCTATGCAGCAATACGTGCAATTCACTAAAATGTTGTAATTTCTCGCCTGTACACGCTACTGTTTTGAAATCACATCTATATTATCGGTATTATGTTTCATCATGAATGGATGAAAGGGTGGGGGGATGTTGTTTTTTGATGCTTTGATTGTCGCCGTTACACCCCTACTGTCTGATAACTCAGGTGTGTAAAAAAAAAAAAGAAAAAAACACACACACACACTCACACACACAACCACGTAATACACAAACACACACACAAACACATATTACACACGCATAATACACACACACACACACACACACACACACACACACACACACACACACACACACACACACACACACACACACACACACACACACACACATACATACATACTGTACAATGGGCTAATAGTGCCATAATAGTGTCATGTGGGTGTGTTTTAGCTACTGTCTGACAACTCAGGTGTGTAAAAACACACACACATACACACACGCACGCACACACACACAAACACGCACATGCACACGCACACACACACACACACACACACACACACACACACACACACACACACACACACACACACACACACACACACACACACACACACACACACGATAGCTAATAGCCGCAGCACCTGAGCCTAGAGGCAGAGCATCATGGCCACAGCTCCACGGCAGTGAGCAGCAGACCGTCAGCCAGCAGTGTCACCTAAGCACCATCTGCTACATCGCCTCCCTCCGACCTCTCCCCACAGTAACAACAGCCGTGGACACAACCCACTGTTACCCTGTGTGACTAATAGTCACTTTGATGATGGGCCTGACAGTGGTAATGATGATGGGGGGCATGATTATGGCACCAGTGTGTGTGTGTGTCTGTATATGAATGGGATTCGATTCAGTACATTCCTCTAAGTAAATGCCTGTTGCTGTCTTAATAATGGTGACAGAGTTTGTCGTATTGCGCGCTGCGGCGCGCTGCGTCTTTTAAACTACGACTGAATTTCCCCCCACGGGGGATAATGAAGTCCAATCAATCAATCAATCAATCAATCAATCAGTCAGTCAGTCAGTCAGTCATTCAACCAATCAATCAATAAATAAATAGCACTCTGATGAAATGAAGCCACGGAGTTAACTATCGCACAGTGATTCTTCTGATATAATGCACGATTCAAACCATGAATAGGTTTGCTATGTTCATTCTACAAATTGGAGGAATAGATACTCACTATAGATAATCCACCAGAGGGCAGTTGAATGTAAAGTGTGACAAGGAGCCGGTAGGAAGAGGGAGCTGGAGCTTATAACTGATAGTGTCATCCCAATACGCTGCTCTCCCATTCACCCCAAACTGGATATGAATGGAGCGCTTAACTCATCTATGGCCGCCGCCAGACATTGTAAGTATTACTGTTATTAATGGTGATTTACAGTGGCCTTGAAGAAGAGTGGAGCGAGCACCGAACATGACTGCAGCGTTAAAAGGCCGAGGCTCGGAGGAATGGAGATGCATTAGTCTAATGCAGATTCCGAGTCAGTTTCATCAAGTCCTGGGTGAACTAGCCCTGATCTCCCCAAGAGACAAGGGCCAGCGTGGGGATTCCTTGCTTCAGACCCCTTCTCTTCAACCAATCAAATTACTGTGGTGGCCAATATAATACCAAGTAGTTTAATGGTTTGATGTGAGTTCCTTGTGGAAAAGTGGCATATTATGATGATGGTCAGATAAAAAAAAAAAGGCTCTTAAATAGCTGCTTAAAAAAACCTCGTACTCCAGTTCTCGCATTTCGAACTTTTGAGAAAACCTCAAGAAGCGTGTCGTTATTCAACCGGCGAGTATTGTTTTAAAGCCAGCGGTGTCAACCTCTCCTAAGCAGGCCCAATGCCCCCCCCCCCCCCCACCTCTCCTCAGAGTGGCATCGCCGTTAATTGGAACCCTGGCTCCCGACATGCAAAATGGAGTCTGCCGAGCTAAAATGGAGGTAGTGTCAGAGTAGCTGATGGGACAGGCTGAGAACAGGCCAGACGCTAAAGAGAGTGGAGCCGAGCAGCAGGGAGAGGGAGACAGATCTCTGGTCCTTTTTAGTCTGTCAATCAGCAGCGCGGCTTAGAAAACCCTAAGCCTCCGTGTTGTGAAGGATCAGATTAAACCGAATATGTATATTTATTTATATATATATATTTAATTGTATTTGTATATCGTTTGATATCCCCTGTATATTCCTTGTACAATATGCATTGAATATCCCCGTTTCTACTAAACAGCCCATAATAGTTTCGTTCTACCATTGGACGAGAACCTGGCGCCAGGTTGCCATACCCTAGGTTCAAGTTCAATCGTGCCGCCTAACATGTCGAGGCAACCCCCGGTTCCGCGCAGTAATATGCCGGGCGAAATACGTGTGGTACTATTTGTTCATAGCGCATATATATATGGCGCTCGTAAAGTAGAACTTTCTTTTAGTCCAGTTCTTTACCCTCCAACAGAGTGACAGACGCAAAAGCCTCCCCACAAAGCACGTGCGGTGCAGTAGGGCCTAGTTGGCCCAGAATAGGCATTGAGATATCGTGTAGATTAATAGTTGAATGGTCATAGTTTGGCACCATACCGTCGAGTTGGACGTATTCTATTAAGCTAATAATAGTCTATTTATGTATGGTGCATCGTTCTGTTCGAGTTCTACAGTTATCAGTACCCCCATCGTTCCTGACGTTATCTGGACGCTTATCCAGGCTGGTCAGACCCCTAGTGGTGATTGCATCCGAGGAGCTCCGGGTCAAGAGCGACTGGACCTGTATATTGGATTACTCTACCCGACGACGGCGAGCCTTCCACGGCTCTTGGATTATGCTTTATGTGCTTTGATTATTCCATGGATAAAGGCCAACACTGTCGAGTGTTGGAATTACCCCCCGGAGAGGACTACAGGTGAGGCGGCGCTCTACACGTGAGGTCGCACCACGTCTCTCCGTTGTGGACCGGCAGATACCGTTCCACAGAGGGTCCAGCTGTATTCGTCTGCGGCCCGAGGTTCTGTGGGCACTGGGTCTAAGACTTTGGATTCTCCCAAGACACCGTCGGCCAGATGGGATACCGCCAGCGACTTCTCTAACCCCCCCCTCCTACTGTCTTACAACCAGCGGGACCCCCCCCCCCCCTTAGTGTATCCAGCTATAATCATTTAAGTACTATCGCTATCGTTTCCTAAATATTCCAGGTTGTATACTTACTCCCTGCGCAACCAGAGATTGGACATTCAATGTTGATTTACCTACGAATACTCATTTGCCATAAAAGTGCATACTCAACATTTCAAATCATAAATGTAATTAAGTGAATGTTGTATACACCCTTTGCTGTATTAAATATTCGATTTGGTCCATTTGTGTTGGTTCGTTTCATCAGGTGGGAAAGTGTTCATCATACTTATATCTTGTACTGGGTGGCCAGAAGTTAAAGTACATGAGGTAGTGGTATTAAATATCATATCTAACAATACAGTCAGGGAATTGTACCCCTCAGCTACAATTGGTCCTTCGAGCCGGATGGTAACTAGTGTAATATTAATATAGTGTTATTAATATCGAAATGGCCTATGATGAACACTCCACGAAACGATCCTCCTAACCTAGAACGCCCGCGGCGCAGACGACAGACACCTCAGTACTTAGAGGCTTACACTGTCAGTCAACTACCTAGCCTTCGACAAACAGTAAACGTGGTAAAAGTAGAAAGTAAAATTATGTCTGACCTTAACGACCAGGTTTCCCCGACCACAGAGGCCCTAGTAGGTCCTAATGTAACTGACCAAGCCCACGGTGGGGACCAGGAGGGAATTGACATGCCTTTACCCCCCGCCACTACTAAAGAAGTAGTCCCCGACACGCCCCGGGAGGAAGATAGCCCTACAGAGAGAGAACTCTGCACGGAAGAAGAAGAGGAGAGCGCCGAGGAACTAGAGCTCCAGGACTCCCCAACGAGTACCCCCAGGAGCGGTTCACGCAGGAGCGGCTCACCTCCACTACCGCCTTCCCCCAGCGAAGCGGAGAGGATACTACAACAGGCGTTCCTCGTCAGCCTGACAGCCTCTACCGAACGCGATCGGCTCCAAGCACAGACGCTTAGCGAGCGCGAACGTCTCCAAGCCCAGGCGACCAGCGAGCGTGAACACCTCCAAGCACAGCAACGGAGCGAAGAACAGCGCACAAGTCTGGAGATGAGACGCTTCCAGATGGAAGAGAATATGGCAAGAGACCGGGCCGACGCCCAGCGCGCCGCTGCCGGTGCCCAAAGAGACGCAGAGCGCGACAGACTACAAGCGCAACTAATAGAGCAGCTGATCAAAAGGACAACTCCCTCTCCCTCCGCCAGGGGCTCAAGGAACTCATCGAGACAACAGTCAAGAGCAGCGTCACCGCAACGAGCAAGCGACCCTGAACTTGACCAACAGACCGAGTCTAGACCCCCCGCAGACCCCCTTCCCATACCGGTCCAAGCGAGACCCAGCTACAAGGAAGGAGCGGCCTACACTGCGGAGAAGCTAAATAAACGATTACAAGATCTGGAAGATTTGATAGAAGAAGAAGAGGGAGAAGAGGAGAACCAAGCCCGACGACAGCACAGTACTCCACCGGACCAGGAGGTCCCATACAGTCCAGGCTATACCCCCGCGGCGCTGCGCTACAGACCCCCGACTCTATTTACGGGTGAGCACGACGCACGACCAGCCCCGAGGAACAGTACCTGGACCAGCGGGCCATGGTACCCTGCCAGTACCAGCCCACAGCGAGGCGCAAGAGGGGACTCGCCCAGGAGGTCTCTCCCCCAACGCTCGCCGATGTATCAGCCATCCACGGCGTCATACAACGCCACGCCGTCATTCCCAGACTTCGCCTATGAGAGTCGAGCACAGTACACGGAGCTCCGGATGTGTTTAGAGACAATGATGGTGGATGTCGTTGATGAACGCCACAAGTATGCAATATTATTGAAGCACCTGAAAGTACCGCGAGCGCACAATATAGCGCTAGCCTATGCTACCTCCTCGACCCCATACACAGCGGCCCTTGCAGCGCTGGATCAAAGATATGGACGTATATGGGATTACGTAATCCAGGAGGTAAGGCATATTGATCGCCTACCCCCAGCCACAGACAATCGCTCACTAGATGACCTGTCAATCAAAGTGCAGTCCCTGGTGGGGATGCTGGGAGCTCAACGGGAGAAGGGCAGGCATGAGCTGTACGCCAACTCTAACGTTGAGAGGATTTTGGAGAAGCTGCCACCCGCAAGACAGGAGCGCTTTCGGCGGCAGAGGGACTACCGAGATCCCGACGGCCCCGAGCCATCCCTCCTTGATCTGGCCGACTTCTTGGCGAGAGAGGTCAGCAGCTTACGACTGGACACCTTCGGGCGGAGCATGCCAAGCTCCAGAGAGGGACCCAGGAGAATAAGTGATGGAAGAAGATCGGTGACTGTCATGCACCAATCAGAGTCAGTACCGAGCAGTAAGAGTCACAGCACCCCCTCGAGAAAGGAGAAGTGGAAGATAGCGTGTCCCTACTGTGAGAAAGAACACTGGCTGTCACAATGTGACTCATTCACAAAGATGAATGCAGAAGAAGTGAGCCAATGGATAAAGTCCAACCGGCGCTGTTATCGATGTGCGCGGCCCCACATGGCAGCCGAATGCCGCCTAAAGAAAAGGTGCAGCCGGTGCGATGGAGCCCATCTAGATATACTACACGATAGTAACGGAAGACGGCCTATACCTGCACCACGGAGCGGCACCAAGGCAAGTGTCATGTACATTGACCCTGCCAGCAGCAACGGAGCTCAAGTGCTCTTAAAGGTAGTCCGTGTGACATTGAGCTACCAGGATAAAGTCATGGACACTTACGCCGTCCTTGATGACGGGTCAGAGAAGACCCTTCTGCTCGCCTCCGCTGCGACTCAACTGGGACTGCGGGGGAGCAAGAACGAAATGACGATTCGGACAATAAGAAGAGATTTAAAGACGATAAAGGGCGAGAATGTCTCCTTCACTATCGCAGCCAACGGGCAGCCAGAGCGACGGTACAAGATCACAAATGCTTTCACCAGCCAAGAAATAGGACTCTCGCAGTACACCTACCCTGTCACCAAGTTGATGGATAAATATGTGCACCTGCGCCAATTACCTATCCCGCTCATAAACGGCGCTACCCCGACCCTGTTGATAGGCTCCGACCATGCAGAACTCATAGTCCCGATTGACCGGGTCCATACAGGTCCCCGAGGCTGTCCTGCAGCCGTCGAGACCCGCCTAGGATGGACATTACAAGGCCCCCTCGCTAAATCTCTCAACCGAACCGCAGCCACTAGCTGCTTCCATTCCCGAACGACAGAAGAAGACACCACTCTCCTGCAGCATGTCGAGAGGCTATGGACCCTAGAGACAATGCCCTTTAAGAACGAAAAGAAAGACATTCGCTCTAAAGAAGACATTTACGCCATCCACCTACTCGAGCAGGGGACAAAGAGAGTCACAGTCGGCGGAGTGATGAGATACGCAACTCCACTCCTGAGGCGAGAGGGAATGCCCCCCTTTCACGCAAAGAAAGACGCCACGGAGCGCTATCTACTGAACACAGAGCGGCGCCTAGCCAAAGACCCCGCTCAACAGAGTGTGTACCGAGCTGAGATTGAGAAGCTAATCACAGCGGGACACGTAACAAAGATTGACATTAAAGAGGCCGATCAGACGACCGAATCATGGTACGTGCCGCATCACAAGGTCCATCACAATGGCAAGGATCGCATTGTGTTTAACTGCAGCTACCAGATCGGATCCCAAAATCTGAATAAAGAGCTCTTGCCCGGCCCCACACTCGGCCCCTCCCTACTAGGCGTGCTACTGCGCTTCCGCCAGGACAAGGTGGCTATAAGCGGGGATATCAAAGGGATGTTCTTGCAAGTGAGACTAGTAGAGGAGGACAAGCCTCTGCTACGGTTCCTATGGAGAGAGAAGATCGGAGATGAGAACCCATCCATCTACCAGTGGGAAGTACTCCCCTTCGGAACCACATGCAGCCCGTGCTGTGCTACATTTGCACTACAGAAACACGTCACAGAGGACCCAGCAGCAGATGAAGAGGTCCAACACAGTGTGAAGAACAGTTTCTATGTAGACAACTGTCTACAAAGCGTCTCGACTCAAGAAGAAGCCGAGGCTCTCCTAATCAAGTTACGCGCCTCCCTAATCAAAGGAGGCTTTGATCTCAGGCAGTGGGCCAGCAGTGACCCGCACGTATTGCGCAGCCTCTCCTCCGCAGACAAGGCTGCCAGCAGCGAGACCTGGATGGCGACAATCCCAGGAGAAGCCCAAGAAATGACACTAGGATTAGTCTGGCGCTTCAAAACAGACTCGCTCCACTATAGACACAAACCCTTGGCTCCAGAGCAAGGAAGGTCGGCGGCGATACCTACCACCAGACGGAGTGTGTACAGAACACTCGCCAGACAATATGACCCGTTGGGATGTATTCTACCTTACACCACCAGGGCAAAGATGATTGTACGAGCACTATGGGACAAGGACCAGGGCTGGGACGACCCAATACCCGCACACCTTGCCTCAACATGGAGAGAGTGGGAGACGGAACTCCGCTCACTCCCAGGTGTCAATATACGCAGCAGCTACTTCCCATCCACAGTGAGGCCAGAGACATGCGAGATTGAGCTACACGTCTTCAGCGATGCCTCCGAAGTAGCCTACAGATCGGTTGCTTATTTGCGTGCCCAAGAGATGGGAGGAGAGATACACACTGCTTTCATACTGGCCCGCTCAAGGATAGCCCCACGTAAGCAACAATCTATCCCACGTCTAGAGCTCTGCGCAGCCCTCGCAGGAGCGCATCTAGCCACGTTAATCCAACGTGAACTCACCATTCCGGTGCATAGAACAATCTTGTGGTCAGACTCCACGACAGTACTCACATGGATTAAGTCTGATTCATGCAGATACAAAGTCTTCGTGGGAGTCAGAGTCACCGAGATTCAGGAACTAACAGAAGAAGCAAGCTGGAGATATGTGGATACCAAACACAACCCAGCTGACGTCATCACCCGGGGAATGTCCCTGGATGACCTAACCCGTCGCAACATCTACAGTGACGGACCAGCATTCCTCCAGCTCCCGGAAGGAGACTGGCCTACGCCCACCCCGAGGGAAGCAAGTAGAGAGGAGGCTGAGAACAAGAAGCCTATGTTCTGTGGACTGAGCACTGTCGCCTCCACAGACCCGAACATAGATGACTGCATTACCCTAGAGAGTGCGCAACAAAGGACATTCCTGCGGCACCACCCAGAGATTCAGTCCACCACTGACATGTCAGCAGCTGACTACGAAGAAGCAGAACTTCTTCTACTACAACGAGCCCAGAGAGACTCGTTCCCCGATGAGCTAGACTGTCTACAGGGAGGAAACCCCGTCCCATCAGACAGCAGACTGATTCACCTGGCACCAGAGAGTGACGCACATAATCTCATCAGAGTGGGTGGTCGCCTGCGGAGAGCCCCCGATCTACCAGATGACATTAAGCACCCGATCGTCTTGAACAGCCGACACAAGGTCACAGAGCTGATCATAAAGAAATACGACGAGGATGTGCACCACGCAGGAGCAGAGAGAGTCTTCGCGGAGATCAGACGTCGTTATTGGATATTACAAGGGAGAGAAGCAGTACGGCGCTTCCAGCGAACCTGTCTAGACTGCCGTAAGTGGCGCGCGCAGCCCAGCATACCACGGATGGCTGACCTACCCCCCTGTCGCCTCCGAATCGGCGACAAGCCATTCCACTCCACAGGCATGGACTGTTTTGGCCCGTTGTATATAAAGAGAGGAAGAGGCACCGAGAAGCGGTGGGGTATTGTATTCAAATGCATGACCACCAGAGCGATACATATCGAGCTCCTTCCGACCATGAGAACAGACTCATTCCTTATGGCCTTCCGGAGATTCATATCACGGAAAGGACAACCGTCTACATTGTTGTCTGATCACGGGACCAACTTCAAAGGCGGAGAAAGAGAGCTGAGAGAGAGCTTCCAAGCTATGGGCCCAGAACTTAAGACCCACCTCGCTCCAGCCCAGATTGACTTCCAGTTTAATCCCCCGAACGCACCCCACTTCGGTGGAACCTGGGAACGAGAAGTACGTTCTATAAAGACAGCCCTGTATGCCGTACTCGGAGCCCAGACTGTGGCAGAGGAAGTCCTAATGACAGTCCTCACGGAGATCGAGGGAGTATTGAACTCAAAGCCCCTCGGTTACGTCTCCAGTGATGTAGCAGATGTCGACCCAGTCACCCCCAACACACTCCTAATGGGGCGGCTGGACCCCGCGCTACCCCAGACAATGTACAGGCCCGAAGAAGCGAACGGCCGAAGAATGTGGAGGTACAGCCAAGTACTAGCTGACAAGTTTTGGAGCAGCTTCCTACTTCACTACCTACCGTCTCTACAGACCCGCCAGAAGTGGGTAAAAGAGAGAGACAATTTGACAGAAGGAACAGTCGTCATGATAGTTGACCAGTCACTCCCCAGAGCTATGTGGCCGGCTGGCCGCGTAAGCAAAGTGATCACCGGTGCCGATGGCAAGGTCCGAGCAGCTGAAGTACTCGTCCAAGGGCGCACCTACACACGGCCCGTGGCGAGGCTCATAGAACTGCCCCGACTCCCAGATACTATTGATGATGACCATGACCCTATGACTTTGTGAGTTGACTGACCTTACAGCGGACCTTGAGTGGAAGACAGTGCGGTTAATCTGTCTCTGCTTAGCTAATTAGGTGGGACTAATTAGGGGGCAGCTGTTGTGAAGGATCAGATTAAACCGAATATGTATATTTATTTATATATATATATTTAATTGTATTTGTATATCGTTTGATATCCCCTGTATATTCCTTGTACAATATGCATTGAATATCCCCGTTTCTACTAAACAGCCCATAATAGTTTCGTTCTACCATTGGACGAGAACCTGGCGCCAGGTTGCCATACCCCTAGGTTCAAGTTCAATCGTGCCGCCTAACATGTCGAGGCAACCCCCGGTTCCGCGCAGTAATATGCCGGGCGAAATACGTGTGGTACTATTTGTTCATAGCGCATATATATATGGCGCTCGTAAAGTAGAACTTTCTTTTAGTCCAGTTCTTTACCCTCCAACAGAGTGACAGACGCAAAAGCCTCCCCACGAAGCACGTGCGGTGCAGTAGGGCCTAGTTGGCCCAGAATAGGCATTGAGATATCGTGTAGATTAATAGTTGAATGGTCATAGTTTGGCACCATACCGTCGAGTTGGACGTATTCTATTAAGCTAATAATAGTCTATATGTATGGTGCATCGTTCTGTTCGAGTTCTACAGTTATCAGTACCCCCATCGTTCCTGACGTTATCTGGACGCTTATCCAGGCAGGTCAGACCCCTAGTGGTGATTGCATCCGAGGAGCTCCGGGTCAAGAGCGACTGGACCTGTATATTGGATTACTCTACCCGACGACGGCGAGCCTTCCACGGCTCTTGGATAATGCTTTATGTGCTTTGATTATTCCATGGATAAAGGCCAACACTGTCGAGTGTTGGAATTACCCCCCGGAGAGGACTACAGGTGAGGCGGCGCTCTACACGTGAGGTCGCACCACGTCTCTCCGTTGTGGACCGGCAGATACCGTTCCACAGAGGGTCCAGCTGTATTCGTCTGCGGCCCGAGGTTCTGTGGGCACTGGGTCTAAGACTTTGGATTCTCCCAAGACACCGTCGGCCAGATGGGATACCGCCAGCGACTTCTCTAACCCCCCCCTCCTACTGTCTTACAACCAGCGGGACCCCCCCCCCCCTTAGTGTATCCAGCTATAATCATTTAAGTACTATCGCTATCGTTTCCTAAATATTCCAGGTTGTATACTTACTCCCTGCGCAACCAGAGATTGGACATTCAATGTTGATTTACCTACGAATACTCATTTGCCATAAAAGTGCATACTCAACATTTCAAATCATAAATGTAATTAAGTGAATGTTGTATACACCCTTTGCTGTATTAAATATTCGATTTGGTCCATTTGTGTTGGTTCGTTTCATCAGGTGGGAAAGTGTTCATCATATTTATATCTTGTACTGGGTGGCCAGAAGTTAAAGTACATGAGGTAGTGGTATTAAATAGCATATCTAACAATACAGTCAGGGAATTGTACCCCTCAGCTACACTCCGTCTGGAAAAACAGACAGAATCCTGCAGGGGAAAGCAGAAAAATATGCCACGCGGCGGAAGACAAGCCGACATCTATAGCAGCCACTTTGACTGGGATAAAAACAAGACGTGATCGCTATAGCCATTTGTCCTTTGTAATTCAGCTTTCAGTCTGTTGCCGTTCCACCCGGCAGAGGCACTTTTCAGAAAGGGACACTCGACGCTGGTCTAAAAACAAACTAACAAGCGCACTGCAAGAAAAGACATTTCAACACCCAGGTGCTGTAAAAAGGCAATTTCCCAGCCTCACCAAGTGACTCAGTGGCTAACCGAGCCTCCCACGCCCCCATCGCACGCCCCCCCCCCCCCCCCCCCCCCCTGACCCCGAGGCCTCTGTGGAGTGCTCCTAATGACGCAGAGCCATATTGTAATTAAACCCTTAGCAACCATCACGGGCAGAGTCACAAGAGTTTCCATTATGATGATCAGTACTGCTGAGAGAGATGCTCATGCATGGGACCGGAGTAGTAAACATGCATAGACACGACAATGCAAGCGCACACACACACACACACACATGAGAGATGAGTGCAGCACATGCTGTAGGATACACAAGCAAACACGCATAGACACGACAATGCATGCACACGCGTACATACACATACACACACGCGTACATACACACACACACACACACACACACACACACACACACACACACACACACACACACACACACACACACACACACACACACGCACGCACGCACACACACACACACATTTGAAATGTTTATTTATGTCCACATGAACAGTAGTACAAGGAGGCCTCATACAAAGGACATAAACAATGCGAGTGCAGTCAGAAAATTATGAAAGAACAGTCAGGTACAAGGTGCATGGATGGCAGAATCATGGGAAAATGTAACAACGTCTCCTCCAAATTGAGCGGCTTCCTATAATTGCTGATACTGAGCAGTACCTGGCTAACTGCTTGGCCTTCCTTTTGGGGAGACCGGCTATTTGTAGGCCCCTCACAACCAACTTGTGCACATGCCCTAGGCTGCCAAAGATAACAACTAGGAGTTTACATCTGTAGCCTAGCTGTGAGATGGTCTGCTGTAGCTGTTGGTATTTCAGCATTTTGGTTAGGAAGGCTTCTTCTAAGCTGTAGTCAAAAGTACAGCCAACCTCAAGAATGGACACCTCCCTAAGGTGTTGATTTACCACAAATACATCAGGGGTGTTAGCTGTAATATTAGAGAACATGGAATTATCATTGCACAGGTTGAACATGCTTGGCTTCACAGTAGAATGCTTAAACAGCATGATGGAGGACCTAAAAATAGAAGAGATATCTTTCGCTATCAAATCTACTATTCTGTCATGCCTACTTATGTAGAGGCCCCTGTATACATGGCAACCATTTAAGATGTGGGACATGGTTTCAGCTATTTGGTTATTGTCATGATGAATACAGTGAGGAGCATGACTGCCTGGAAACCAGATGGAGAGATTCAGTTTAGATGGTAAGACCTGTAATCTTGCTTTCAGAGTAAAGATAACAATGCACTCATCTATGGCAAACAATTTTAACACAGAGTGAGAGACAGAATGGTCCGCAGCATGGAGACATGCAATCTTCCCCTGCAGTCTCAACTCAGTCCATTGTTCCCGCTGTCTTTGCTGTTGTGCCCACAGGAGGCAACCTCTGGCATTAGTCAGTGGAAGTTGGTGATCCATTCCACACACAGACACACACATATACGCACGCAAGCGTGTGCATGTGTAACAGTGGTCACTCGGGTACTGTCCTCTGACAGCCTCGAACCATGAACACTCCACTGACCACGCATGTTAACCACAGCGGTCTTATTTTTTCGCAAAAGGATCCAATTCAGGTGGCGAAGTAGAGGGTATTTAACTTAGGAGTGAGTTTACACCAAGGATCATTACAAGCACAACCACAAAGTTGTGTTACGCGTGCACACACACACATACACACATACACACACACACGCACGCACGCACCCACACACACACACACACACACACACACACACACACACACACACACACACACACACACACACACACACACACACACACACACACACACACACACACACACACACACACACACACACACACACACACACACACACACACACACACACACACACACACACACACACACAGTGACTAACCAATCTCATTACCATTACCATTAGTTCTTGGTCTGAGTGGAGAGTGGTGGTAAACATAAGCGAAGCGTGATTAAGGCCCCCTGCCTCCTCCCGGCTGAGTTTTTAACAGCTGACTCAAATGATGCCAGTCAGATAAGTCAGCGCCAGGGTGAGATTTGCATTTCCATGTTTGTTCGCCTCCCCTCACTCCCCGCAATCCTAACGACGCTCCCCTCGCTCCTGCCTTCCAAGACAGATGGAGATCATTAGCTCCCCTCTTTCCCTCTCTCTCTCTCTCTCTCTCTCTCTCTCTCTCTCTCTCTCTCTCTCTCTCTCTCTCTCTCTCTCTCTCTCTCTCTCTCTCTCTCTCTCTCTCTCTCTCTCTCTCTCTCATCTCTCACTCATCTCTCTCGCTCCTCCTCTCTCCTCTCTTTTGTTCATCTCTCCTCTCAACCATAACACTTGTTTGTCTCCCCTCTCACTCCTCCTCCTCCTCCTCCTATCCTCTCCTCCTCCTCTCCTCCTCCCCAGACCCGCCGTGTCCGTCTCTATCTCTACACAGATTTCTATCTTTAAAAGGGTTCAAATTCAGTCGGAATCTCTCAACTTTAACAAGCACTTCATCACCCCTGTCAGAAGTAGTTAGGGGAGTCATGACACACACTTTCCCGGACGGGAGCAATTGATGAGAGGTCATTAGACTGCGGCGATCCTACAGGGAAGGGCATGACTCTCGGCTATAGCATGTCAGTACTTACTAGCCTCCATCACCGCATCCCCCGACACCACAGCCTGGATACCGACAACCCCCATTACCATGGAGATTCGGTCTATCCGAAGAAAGATAAATAAATAAAAAGAAGCACCTTTTTTTTGTGAGATAATGAAAGTGGAAATTCTAGCTGAGGTCAATGGGGTTTTCCTACATTTTCTCACAGGTAGCACCTCCCAAAACGGCTTCCCGTCTCACAACAGAGATAACTAGGTGCGCTCAGTGGTAATTTCTGTGATTGTCTGTTCGATTGTGTATTCTCAAAGTGTTTATCTGGTTCCACATGTTATGGTACTGGCCTATTAACTCTTTCTCTGCCACGCTGGGAACGGGATATGGCTATGTGCTGCCACGCATTAAACTAATGGAGTCGGTCACCTTGTTTGCAGGGCTATAACTATATTCTATATTATAGCTATGGATGCAATACTATGGCCCATTTGACATCGAGTATCTATCGTTCAAGATGTGAAAAAGAAATAATTTTTCCATCCATACATTCCCGTTTTATACCGTGGTGAATATAAGTATGGTTTTAGAGCGGTTTAGGGTAATTCCTGGGAGGCTAGTAATAGCCTGCGACGTATATTATACTTAATCCATTGGCATTTCGTCCCTATACACGCTACAATTAAAAATGTAAATGCATATGATCGGTATATAATGTTCCATCATGAATGCATGAAAGGGGGGGGGGGGGTCTTTTCTAATTAATTGATTGTCAATAACAGCATTCGTTAGTACAACAACGTACGCTATGAAAACAAGGCACAATCAAGCTGAAATTGACGTTAAATTGCTCTTACCTGTGGCCAGTGGGATTCCAAAAAGAATATTCCAATTATTTGATTGCCATCTGGTAGATCGTATGTCCATTTGCCCCACGACATAACCCACCACAGAATAATGAATCGGGGGTCTCGAAAGTGATTCAATGCGATCGGGTGAAGCCCTTGGTCCAGGTTATTAGAAAAGTCCGCCCGGAGGCATTTCATCAACGCACAGCCCCATATACAGAGTCTCAAAGGAAGTATTGTACTTTTGCCATCTCAGACTCATTCCCTATGGTAACACTAGCCTTCCTGGATGGATAATGAATGGAAATAGCAAATAAAATAAATAACGATCAAATAACAAGTATACTCGTTGTTGGCGTCGAATGATTGACGGCCAATAATGAGTATACTTGTCGTTGGCAGTGAATGAGTTAAAGGCAAATGCCTGCCTTTAAAAATACCTGCCTGCTATCACAAATGCAAGCTGATGCCACGATGAGACAGAAAAGGGTCCCATTCAGAGATTCCAGTGAGTTAACTATACTAGTACACAAAGGACTACTTTCTCTGATCAGATTTCCGTGATCACGGTTAACTAAAGAAACACACCAACATTATGGGACATTACCACCTTCTCCAGAATCAGACAAATGAATGGAAGTGGGTATGGACCACTAGCCTAGTTTAAAACTCTGGGAGAGGTGTTTTTGGCCAACAGCTTGGCTAGTGGTCTATATCAGCTTCCATTCATTTGTGCTAAGCTAGGCTAGCTTGCAGTCGGATAGCTTTCTGCTGAATGCACAGAGAAGAAATTGGTATCTATCTTCTTATCTGACTCAGATCAATGTTCCCTGCGTTTCCTGGTTAATGAGATGATGATGATGATGATGATGATGATGATGATGATGATGATGATGATGATGATGATGATGATGATGATGATGATGATGATGGTGGCTTAGTAATATGATCAGAGGCTCCTGACAGTCCGGAGGTCTAACCTCAAGCTCAGGGGGGGCCGTGCCTTTGCTATCGCAGCCCCTGAACTGTGGAACAGCATCCCCACCTCCATTAGGCTCGCCCCCTCGATAGATGCCTTCAAATCGAGGCTCAAAACCCACTTCTACCTACTAGCCTTTCCCGTTCACTGACTCATGCCCTGTTTTTCTATGTGTTTGCCTGTGTGCCCTCCCATAAAACGGAGTGTGATTGTTGTCTATATGTATCTTGTGTATTTACCCTCTGTACAGCACTTTGGTTGACACGCGTCATGTGAAATGTGCTTTATAAATAAATTTGATTGATTGATTGATTGATGCAATAGCGAACATACTTAACCTCATCTGCCGGCGGACCGCAGATGACATCACGTCATAAATCAATCTCTCTAGAGTGACTGTATGACATAATGTTGCATTTTTTTCCCAAATGTATCAAGAGTAAAGACTAAGGATGCCCCAATCACGTTTTTTGCCACCGATACCGATCACCGATCGTCGTGAGCCATATCGGCCGATACCGATCCGATACCTATCGTTTTTGATTAAAATAAATTAAAATTTATTTTATATAATTTTTTTTTTTTTGTATAAAATATATATATTATATAATTAGACTTGTACTTGTATTATCTGCGAGACATCGCCACCACGCAACAAGCTCCACTGTCTGTGTGTACTCTAGTAGCCTCCAGCTACGGCCAGGATTCTCCGGAGCTGCAGCTAGACCCTATACTCGAGTAGCCTGCAGCTACGGCCAGGATTCTCCGGAGGTGCAGCTGGACCATATTGATCATATTCAACAACATGCCCTCAGCTCGAATACGCATCGAATGAGTGTTATAAAACATTGATATCAGGAGCTATCTGTGGCTACTGCTGGCCGGCTATATAACGTTGATACAGCGCCTCTGTGAACTATTTAGTTCAGTGGGACATTTCGTTTTGAACAGTGAGCTGGCGTCAGCTAACATGAGCTAGCTGAGGTATCATACAAGTCTCTACTAGAGTTTGCGTTTGTTGATGTCAGGAGCTATCGGTAGCTGGCCGGCTAGATACCGTTCGGTTAGACAATGCCTCATCATGTATTGGACTGGAAGTGAATGGTTGACTGGGTCATTTTGTAATGGTAGCTAACGTTAGCTAAGGGAGACGCCGTCCTCCCGGCTCCCGTCCCACCCACTAGACTAGACTACTAGACCCGTGTTTACATGCGCGCGGGAGGGGCTGGAGGGAGGAGCAGACGCCGCACAGCTCCCGGTGTCTGAGACAGAACTCAGCGAGACGAGCGAGTGAGATCGGGTTTGATGATCGGCGAACATAAAGCATTATCACCGATCACCGATCGCATATTTATACTGATTATCGGCCGATAACGATCGGTGGCCGATCGATCGGGGCATCCCTAGTAAAGACCCTAACCATGTCACAACAGCAGTCATAGTGTATATTTTCAGCAATACGTTTGTTTACCAATAGGTTAACCTGTAAACATACAGTAAGACTGTTCTGACAGCAAAAGATTGAACTAGGCAATTAGCTGGGGAATAGGTTCATTATGGCACGTTGTACACAGGTGCCAGAGAGCTGTGTAACCCTCTGGCATGCAAAAGGTGTAACTTTATAGTTAATGTATTTGTAATTCAAATAAAATACTAGTAAAATACTTTCCAAATGTGAAAAATATGTAAGGATGTGTGATGTTTCATCCAAATCGACCCTCTAGTTTGAGAGATCAGCTGCGGCCAGACAGACCGACACACACACGTGACTAAGTGCATAATCTCCCCAGGCACCCGGCTTGGCGGAGATAAATATACAGGACTTAAAGCTCCCCTCTCTCCACCAAATTGTTCAATAAACTACTGAAAATGGCAGCATCTCTACCTCTCAGACATGTCAATACCTACTCAGCCTTCTGTGTGTTCTGAAGCTAAAGGTGTCAAGGTACCATCAATTGGACCATAATAGGTTTGATCTATTAGTGACATCACACATATCTCTCAGATTTCAGGTGAGTACAGAGAAGATGTTCCTCTAAATGTTCATTGCTAATCATTTCTATTTCCAACATCTAAAATAAAACAACAAAGGAAAACAACACACAGGTGCCTTTTGGATGGACTGACCCCGATTAGTTGACTAATCAATCGAAAGGAGCCGTAGTCGACTGTCAACCTCTTAGTCGAATGCAAAAAAAATATATATAATAATTATAATTTTTATATCTTTTTTTCATTCTTTCCAAAAGCAAAGAGGCTAGAAATGTGGGGAGCATGTCTATGTTCCCCGGGTCCTATGTTCCCCGGGTTCTATGTTCCCCGCTTTGATTGATTGAAATTTTTAGACCACCAGCCCTGATTCCAAACTCTAACCTTAACCATTTCGAAAGAGGGCCTAAGCGTAACCGTTCGAAACAAGGCGGACATTAATAATTAATAAAATAATAAAAATTAATAAAATTTTCAATCTATTAATCAATCAAAGCGGGGAACATAGAACCCGGGGGACCTTGGACCCGGGGAACATAGGGATGATCCCGAAGTGTGGCTAGCGCTAATGGCACGCATACCAGCGAGGCTAACTGCCTAAGAAAACACTGAAGGCACTTAAAGATGCGATCATCAGCTGCTGGACTACTAGAGGCTCCCAGAAACAGTCATTGGAGGATTGGTAATGCAGCCTTTATCAACTATGCCCCAAAACTGTGGAACAAACAACCCCAAAACATCAGGGAAGCCAACTCGCTAGACATCTTCAAAAGACAGCTTAAAACCTATCTCTTTGCTCAGGCATTTCAATGACTTACCTGCACTATTCTTACCCTGCCTACTTTTATACACCGCCTATCAAATTCATGTGTCGGTTCTAAGCTAATTGTATCTTATTTTATCTATTTTATCACACGTTTTACTTCTTACTGATGCACTGCTCTGTTGTATGTTAAATACCCTGTTGTATGCCCGTTCTATTTTATAATTTTTAGAATCATTATAAACTATTTTATACTGAATAATTACCATACCTTGCTACCTGTCCGCTTATATCTGTATTTTTTACTGTTGTGAAGCACTTTGAACTGCAACCTCTGTATGAAAAGTGCTATACAAATAAAGTTATATTATTATTATTATTATTAATATTATTATTATTATTATTATTATTATTATTATTATTATTATTATAAAGAGGATTTCACCCATCTAATAAACACACTAAACTAGACAAATATCAAGATGTATCCATCAGTGGACCAATTGCATGCTTTCGCAGAGACAAGGAGCCTTCAGTCGACTCCTTCAGACAGTAAGCACCCCCACAGCCCAAATGGAATGATACAAAAATAAATAAAAAAATCTACATTTATTTAAAAAGAAAATTGCATTGAGGGGGGTAGTCGACTATCAGCAAATTTCAGCCAATCAAAGTCGACTATACAAATCCTTAGTCTGGGACAGCCCTAGACTGAAATGATGATTCCCAGGTTGTGACAAATCTGACAGACGTCTTCATCCTTTCAGGTGTATGTTTATTTTGGAATGTTCTCTCAGAATTCTATTGTGTAGAGTTATTGTACTATCAATAGCCTACTATATACTATAGCCTACTAATTTAGGGGTGTAAAGGTACACGTATCAGTACCAAACCGTTTCAGTACTGGACCTTAGGTTCAGTACGGCTGTGTACCGAACGAATGCAATGGTATGTTAACGACCGCCCACTGGGGGCTGTTTTTTTCACAATCTAATAACATTTTCTAAATCTTTTTTATTTAACAAGTCTATTATTAAATTCTATTTAGAATATTCGTTGACAGCCTACAAGTACAATTAGTTACTGCACACTACATCACCCCTGAGTGGAACATGCAAAGCCAAACTTTCCCCCACTGTACCGAAAACCTGTACCGAACCGTGACTTCAAAACCGAGGTACGTACCGAACGTGGTTTTTGTGCACCGTTACACCCTACCTACTATATATCTGTACTTATGCCTTACCTACTCTTACTAGTTACGCTGCTGGCCAGTATGACTACTACCATATTGTATTTATACCTGTATCACTGTACATATTAATATTACAACCTGTACATACACCTGATTAGCGCTACACTCAGTAATACCAATTTATATATCTTATACCCGGTTTAATCACCTGTACATTGTAATGTATATTACTATTGCACTTTACTGTTACATTTGCACTCTTGTTCGAATGCCAAACTTATTTTCGTGGTACTGTACTCATGCTAAACAAATGACGATCAATTAGAATCTAATCTGATCTAATCTAAACGCCGACCATCCCAAGCTGAGGTACAGTATGCACCCGTATCGCCGCTTGGCGGTGTGGACTGAGGCGGGTACACGGCCCAGGCTGTAACCGTTAGTGCTGTGTGCTTGAGCACAGTGGTGTTGAGAGGTGTTAACAGAGATCCTGCTGTCTCTCCAGCACCGATGACCATCTGGGCCGAATCCATCACTTCCTCCCCGCATCCCCTCCACGGCCCTGACTCTTAATCTCTCATTATGACATCTCAGTCGGAGGGCCCCGTCAGGCTGGCCCTCCCAGGCTACGGCTCTGCTGACTGGCTGGAACACTATAGAGAGGCTATTTCCTGCTAGCCACAAAATGGAGTGACCTGTGAGAGGTGGAGCCAAGCGGTTGAAGTATACAATCTCAGAAGAAAGGATTGTATGCTTGCTTGGATATATATCACGTTGAGAGGTATTGGAAGGGAATCTGTGTGGCCAAATGCTACCGTAGCCGTGTCTAATGTGTATGTATTTTAAACAATTCAGCTATAGGTAGGCAAGCATACACACACGGGTACCTATAGCATATTCTTGCACTTCCACACACAATAACAACAACAACAACAACAACAACAACAACAACAACAACAACAACAACAACAACAACAATACTAATAATACTAATAATAATAATAATAATAAAATAATAATAATAATAATAATAATATAATAATAATATAATAATAATAATAATAATAATAATAATAATAATAATAATAATAATAATAATAATACATAATAATAACATCATAATAATAATAATAATAATAATAATAATAATAATAATAATAATAATAATAATAATAATATAATAATAATATATAATAATATATAATAATAATAATAATAATAATAATAATAATGGCAATAATAATAATAATAATAATAATAATAATAATAATAATAATAATAATAATAATAATAATAATAATAAAATAATAATAATAATAATATAATAATAATAATAATAATAATAATAATAATAATAATAATTAATACTAATAATAATAATACTAATAATAATAATAATAATAATAATAATAATAATAATAATATAATAATAATAATAATAATAATATAATAATAATAATAATAATAATAATAATAATAATATAATAATAATAATAATAATAATAATAATAACAATAATAATATATAACAATAATAACAATGACAATAAAAAAATATATATACATATATATATATATATATTTCTAGAACTAAAAGTCGCTGTACACTAAGGGGCAGTGGTAGTGAGACAAACAACAGACAAGCGTAACACAAACACACAAGGATGGACTTTTATGTTTATGTTTATTTAGGATCCCCATTAGCTTTTGCACTAGGCAAAAGCTATTCTTCCTGGGGTCCGGCACGCACAAATGTACAACAGTATTCAATACATTACATTACATCAATACATACATTGCATCATCATCAACATCAACATCAATACATTACATCAATATCAACATCAGTCACATCATCAATTACAGTACATCACTATCAACATCAGTTAAAAAAGCATTAAAATAAAATAACTAAAATAACAAATAACTAAAATCAAACAAATAGTGCTTCCTGAGCAGCACTCACCGGCATCAACTTAAACACAACCAACGTGAAAATAACTAAAATGACTCAAATCAAACAAATAGTGCTTCCTGAGCAGCACTCACCGCCATCAACTTAAACACAACAACACCTCTACGACTAGCGGGGCTAAAAGAAGGCAGTGGAGAAGAGACGGGTCTTGGCGTAGGGTCTGAAACTGAGAGAGACTCTGAGTCTCTAACATCTTGGTGGAGGGGGTTCCAGAGCCTGGGAGCTGCCCTGGAGAAGGCTCTGTCCCCAAAACAGCTGGATCTGAGGGCCGAGAGGACTGGTAGGGGGATAGGAGGTCTATGAGATATGGGGGGGCGGGGGGGGGGGGGGGGGGGGGGTGGGCAGTTGGTGAATAACTTTGTAGGTGAGGACCAGGGTTTTGTAGTCGCTCCGGTGGGTGACAATAATCCAGGGGAGGTCTTTCTCGAGCACAACACACACCCAGACGGTAGCCCGCTAGCTAGCTGCAGTATTATCTCTCATTGAATCCTAAGATAATAAGGTGGAGGAGCTGATGGAGTGCGTTGACCTCCAGGGAGGTGGGCGGGGTTAAATGGGTGCAGGGCTGGGCTCTCTTTCCCCGCCTTTAAAAGCCTGTCATGTTCCCTGCAGGATAACTGACCCTCTGACCACAAATCAGCCAGCAATTACACCCTTCTCGCTCTCTATCTCTCTCTCTCTCTCTCTCTCTCTCTCTCTCTCTCTCTCTCTCTCTGGCTCACACACACACACACACGCACGCACGCACGCACGCACGCACGCACGCACGCACGCACGCAAACACACACACACACACACACACACACACACACACACACACACACCACACACACACACACACACACACACACACACACACACACACACACACACACACACACACACACACACACACACACACACACACACACACACAACACACACACACACACACACACACACACACACACACACACACACACACACACACACACACACACACACACACACACACACACACCACACACACAGCACCCGTTGGCCTTGCAATGCTGCCGGTGGACGGCAGTAAAAAGCCATTATTGCCGCCGGGGCTCCAGACATTTTTGCGAGTGTGTGAGTTCAAATTTCATGTGGTCGCCTTCATGCGCGAGTGCATGGGTTTCACACGCTCAAAAGGTTGAGGACACAGAACTTTACGAATCAATCATTTAAGCCGTCGCTGTGTTCCAAAAACCAAGCGGTCTCCAGCTCATATTTTAAGAAGCAAAACGAGGGAGAGAGAGGAGGAGGAGGGGAGAGGGGGGCAACAAGATACACCAGCGATGATGAAAGTGCAGGCGGGGAGAGACCGACAGAGCCAGTGAAGAATAAAAAGTACCGTAACGTTTGGAGGTTTCAAACGTTATTCACGACTCTCGAGGCAGGTGTATAGTTCTCACTTTGCTTCTTTATTCAATCATCAGTTACAGGTTGCAGTATAAGTGACTCATTGCTACAACTTCCCCATGCCCCAAGAGAGTGCACCCTGGGTGCCACAGTACACCCTCTTATACCTTCCCCAGGTCAGCCCCTGGGCCCTCGACTCTGTCAACCCACGGCTCGCGCGACCAATAGCGTCGCCGCCAGCGGAGATGGCGGAGTGCAGAGTGACAGCTCGGCTGACCAACCGACCCAAATCCCAGGGTCGCCACAGTACTATTTTCCACCACAGTGGCTAACTGTGTAACGCAGCACCCATGGTTGCAGTGCGAGGGGCAGAGCTACGCTGTCTGTGTGTTACTATCTAAACGTATTACTGGGTCGACGCGGTTACGCCTGGAACTTTGAAGTTGCACAGCGACGGTGAGAAACACAAAACCTGCAGGGAGCGACGCACGACCTGAAACAGAGCCTGAAACACTGGAATCACACACAGGAATCACTCAAGGGAGGAGAAAGAGGCGTCATCAAGTTCAACACTTGATTGTAACGTGGTTGAAAGAGGAACTCCCGTTCGCAAGATTCAAATCCTACCAAAGAATATGAGATTGTCTACAGTATGTCCATGTCATTGATAATGGAAGACTGGCTGATATCCTAATTGGCCATATACTGTAGAGTATACGTCAGACTCAGTGTGCGCGCGCATCACCGGAGCAGAAAGGAACGGGGCAGGCTACAATATTTGTTTGCATTTGTTAGTCATGCTAGTGATCTAAACAATCAATCCATGCCAAAGCTAGATAATGTAAAAGGTGGAAGAGTCACACTCACAGCCATGCTGATTTGGCAAATGTCATCCAGCCGTTTCGTTTGAAACAACTTTTAGTCAGGGAGTGCCATGGTTTCTCCATAGAGCCCCGTCGTATTATTTTAGCGTAGGAGCTCGCGCAGTCCGAGGCAACTTAGTCACGTGACTCAGTTAGTATTGCTGATTGGCTCGAGCACATAGTTTGTATACAGTGAACAGGTCCATTGAGGTTGAAACACGCCCACGCTGAAGGTACAGTACCATGGAATTTATGTTTCATATAATGATACCTATATTAGATTCACATTTATAGTCATTATACAGCAGTACAGTACAACGAAAAGAGTGAACATGTAACAGTAAAGTGCAATAGTAATATACAATGTACAGGTTATTAAACTGGGTATACAATATATAAATGAGTACTACTCAGTGTAGTGCTAATCAGATGTATGTACAGAGTTGTGGTATGAATATGCACAGTGATACAGGTGCAAAGACACTATGGTAGTAGTCATACTGGCCAGCAGCGTAACTAGTAAGAATGTACAGATATAGATTTAGTATCTAGTATATGGAATAAGAAAAAGAAGAAAAGGGATGCGACCAAACAGTGCTGGTGTGATCTACTGTGAACATTAGTAGCACCAGCGCTATCAGTGGGGAAAAGTGAGTCTGCAGCCCCTGGTAGAACAGAAGCAAACACCAGAGGGAGAGCGAGAACAAAGTGATAGTGAGATAAAGATGCAAATATTAGTATAGCCAGAATGACAAGTAGACAAAGAGAGAGAGAGAGAGAGAGAGAGAGAGAGAGGAGAGAGAGAGAGAGAGAGAGATAGATAAGAGAGAGATATAGAGCGAGAGTAGAGAGAGAGAGAGAGAGAGATAGAGAGAGAGAGAGAGAGAGAGAGAGAGAGAGAGAGAGAGAGAGAGAGAGAGAGAGAGAGAGAGAGGGAGAGAAATAGAGAGAGAGAGATGGGGAGAGAGAGGGATAGAGGAGAGAAGCAAGAGAGAGAGAAAGAGAGAGAGATAGGGAGATATAGGGATGGAGGAGAGAGAAGCAAGAGAGAGAGAGATAAACAGAAAGAATTGGAGATGTAGATGAAGAGAGGGGGGGGGGGGGGGCGAGCGAGCGAAGACGCTGGAGACTTGGTTCTAAGTAGCAGAAAAGGCGCTGCTTTATTGAATAGCGATGCATTTCATGGTGTGTCATAAATAAAGCACGTCCCTGAGGGCTGGGATGCCCTGCTATAAGCCTCAGCTTTGTTTCCAGACACAGTCCTCCTTCTATTCCGCAAGGAATAACTTGTCAAACACAGCCCAGACCCGAGGTGCCACCCTATCAATTCCATGGCAACAGGGTGGTGGCAGTGGCGAATGCACAGGGTTGGGGATAGTGTGGTTGGCCGCTTGCGCATGTGTGTGTCCTTTAACTGCATTTTCTTTCTATGTGTATTTTGGGAGGGGGTTGGGGATTGGTCACTTTATATTTATATTTATATATATAACTATATATTAGTTTAGTTTTAGTTTATTAGGATCCCCAATTATAGCTACAGCACTGCAGTAGCTATTTTTCCTGGGGTCACAAAGAAAACATACATTGTGACCGTGCGGCATAATAGTTACATCATAACATGACATTACAAGTAAACAGGACAAGTATACGTCACACACACAGAGACAGACATAATACATCATAATATAAACGTTACAAGTAATCCGGACAAGGACCACAATATGGATTTGAGTAGAGGGTTCTTCACTATATATGGGTTTGGGTAGAGGGTTCTGCACTGTAGCCTATATCGGGTGGATGGGGGTTCTGCACTGTATATCGGGTTGGATGGGGGGTTCTGCACTGTATATCGGGTTGGATGGGGGGTTCTTCATGTCTGATAGTACTGTATGCTAGCACTGCAACCAGCATACTCTAATTCGAACTGCAGCAGGGCACCATGGATATTAAGTCCCAGTATGCTCTCTCCGTAATTAACCAAATGACGCATCTCAGCGCTGTTCAAACAGCCTCATCAAATCTTCCCTTTCATCCACGTGCATCTGAGTCATTGCAAGCCCATGCGAAATCAGTCCAGCAGATGACAGATGTGGCGGTACAGACGGAGGAGAAGGAGAAGAAGAAGAAGAAGAAGAAGAAGAAGAGAGAGAAGAAGAAGAAGAAGAAGAAGAAGAAGAAGAAGAAGAAGAAGAAGAGAAGAAGAAGAAGAAGAGAAGAAGAAGAAGAAGAAGAAGAAGAAGAAGAAGAAGAAGAAGAAGAAGAAGAGAAAGGGGGGGGAAAGAGGGAAAAACAAATGAAAGGCAAAAGCACTTTATATGCTTGACATTCACAAAGGTGCGCAATAAGCTGCTCGGTGGCATCCTGCGGAAGCGGGGAACACACGCGAACGCACGAGATGATAGATGCATCGCTACTCAGGGGTTTGGGCCCCGCCACCTGTTAGCTTCAAAGGGAGCCGGCAGAGGGAAACACTGCGCTCTCAACAGTAATGACTAATCATGGGCCACCAATACTGTGGGAGCCTCTACACGGGTATCCTTTGATGATGCAGGTGAATCAAATCCTAAACTAATTATTAGTGAGAGATGGTGGTGGGGGGGGCGGTGGGGGGGGTGGGGCGGGTGAGAGACCGGTAGGGCAGGGGGAGAGAAATTTGTTCTGCACGTTAGCCTGCACGCTTGGCTGCGTCGGTACAGAAGGGTGGCATAATGAATTTTGGCGTGCGGGCGGCTGTTAATGAAATAAAGAACCCCACCCCAACAAAAGTGTGTGTGTGTGTGTGTGTGTGTGTGTGTGTGTGTGTGTGTGTGTGTGTGTGTGTGTGTGTGTGTGTGTGTGTGTGTGTGTGTGTGTGTGTGTTTGTGTGTGTGTGTACGTGCAGGGGTGTGTGTTTGTGTGTGTGCATGGGTGTGTGTGTTTGTGTGACAGAGAGACAGAAAGAGCGAGAGACTGAGTGAGTGAGTGAGAGAGAGAGAGAGAGAGAGAGAGAGAGAGAGAGAGAGAGAGAGAGAGAGAGAGAGAGAGAGAGAGAGAGAGAGAGAGAGAGATAGAGAGAGAGAGAGAGAGAGAGAGAGAGAGAGAGAGAGAGAGAGAGAGAGAGAGGAGAGAGAGAGAGAGAGAGAGAGAACAAGAAACGAGATAATGTGAGTGAGTGAGATAAAACGTGAGAGACAAAGTTTGCGCCTACATATTTCAGTGTGTTTGTGTGTGTGTGTGTACTGGTGCACTGCTTACACGAAGCTTCAAAGAGAGAATATTGCTCCCTTTGGCTTTGGACAGTACAGTACATTACAGTACAGTACAGCTCAATACATACAATTGTTAAGGGGATGCAGACCAGAGAAAGACTTTCATCTTGTTTACATCAGGGTCCCCCATTTTCAATTCATCGTAACATATATGACATACATGACATACAGATAGACAGTACTGCTACATCTATACATTTATGACATACCAGATTTGCAATTACAGTACTGTTTGTGATACAAAAAGAGTCCAGAAAGAAAAGAGTATATACATTAGGCGTAGAAACTGTACATTGGATTGGGTAGGGTGGGGGGGGGGACTGTACATGGAGGTGGTTGGGTGGGTGGGGGGGGGGGGGGGGGGTTGGGTAGGAGTGGGGGGGGGGGGGGGTGGGTAGGATGGGTGGGTGGGGGACACTGTACAACTGTACAAACAACACTGTACATTGGATTATTGACAAGACCATACTTGGTAATTTACTGTACATTGGAGGGGGTTGTGTTCGGACATTTACAGGGGCCAGTTTCGAGTTGCAGTCTCCTTAGGTGTTTTTGAGAGTGTTTTGAAAGTGGGTAGTGATTCACATTCCTTTACAGCTTGGGTAGGGCGTTCCACATTGATGTGGCATAATTGCGAAACGTGTTTAGTCCCTTGTTTGAGCCGAATCTGGGTTTAACATGATTTGTGGAGCCCCCTCTGGTGTTGTGATCGTGGTATTCACTGACCTTTGGGAAGTATTTTGTCATGTACATGGGTACCTTGGTCGTGTAGTGTATCTTGTAGACCAGGCCGTTGCAAGTTGCTGTACTCTGTCGTCTACTCTAAGCCATCCTAGGTTGTCAAAGTGGGTAGGGGTGAGGTGGGTTCTAGGAGTAAGGTCAAGCAGTAGTCTGACCAGTTTGTTTTGAGATGTTTGTAATTTAGTTTTTAGCGCCTTTGAGGTGCTTTGGTACCATGAGGGGCAAGCATAGT